>NC_063195.1:14853892-15153892 GCF_017589495.1 Alosa alosa
CCTACTGGTTATCGCTTCGAACTTGTAACCGTAGGGTTGCCGGTTCGAACCCAACCAGTAGGCACAGCTGAAGTGCCCTTGAGCAAGGCACCTAACCACTCCTGCTCCCCGAGCACCGCTGTTGTTGCAGGCAGCTCACTGCGCCGGGATTAGTGTGTGCTTCACCTCACTGTGTGTTCACTGTGTGCTGAGTGTGTTTCACGGATTGGGATAAATGCAGAATCAAACGGGATCACGGGATCAAAAGAATATATATACTTATACTTACTTACTTATACTTATACTAACAAAAGAAGCAAACAACGAGTACCTATAGGCCTATGTTAATAATTATAAGGCTATCACAATTAAAATAATAACCATATGGTAGTAGGCAGACAAACCGTTTTGTTTTGCGAGCAAATACATTTAGCAAATAGTATATAAATGGAATAAAGCTCCTTAAAAATTAGCACGGGGGTCTGATTTGAATGACAGCTAGCTGAACCAATAAGACATAATTATCATTTCAGTACCCTAAGCGAGTTAAAAAATACCCCAAAAAATAAAATAAAATGAAGTTAAGTGAACAAAAAAATAATTTACAAACAATTACTCTGATTTTAAACATTCATTTCTAATACAATTCTGTTTGACTTATAAATGGAGCATAGTCACTTTAAGAGCACTGAGTATGTTCTCATAATACCATTTTGCCAGCTCTTGTTTACAAGCCTTATTTGAGCCATATTGATTGCATTATTGGAACAATAATATGCACGATATTAAGTTGTTATAAGCAGCCCTCATTGCTTTGGAAGTGGACGTACTGTATGTAATGAAAAGTTGCTTCACATTTATATTTGCAATTAAAAGTGAATTATGTGCCTGGTAGAACCTAGCTGTCTAAATGAAATGTGTTTCAGTTCCAAATCACATTGAAGGCAGCCTATGTTTAGGAGCTCTTTCACCAATCGGAGTTTACAGTAAAAATGGGGGGACCTTGATAATCTCGCATGTCACATCTTTAGCTCCTGTAGCTTTGTATTTGTTGACTTCATGATTTCCTTTTAAATGTTATATTAAAAATGAGATACACAATGACAAGCCAGCTGGAATCTGCCACTGTTAGTCTCTCTACTGCGCGTGCAAGATACACTCCCAATTTAGTAGAGTAAAAAAGGTGGAGATTGAGAGGACTCAAAAAAGTGCATTTTGACATTGTAAATGTTCTCGAGGAAGAGTGAAACACAGTTTGCAGGAAACCTACTATTTATTGGCTACATTTGGATGCCCCCTCTGTACTTTGGTGCCCTACACACAGTGTGTGATGTGCATGACGGGAGCTGCGGCATTGTGCCTTCATCCCTGTGCTGCTGTCACTGAATCACCAGGAATCACCGTGACGCTGGGAGCCGCACTCGTCTTTATTTACTTTTGCCAAAAGAGGAAGAGACAGACAGGTCTTGTTACTCAGCCACAATCCACATCTACACCACTAGTGCAGTGCAGTGCTAGATCAAAACATGCTCGTTCTACAGTTCCCAAAAAAAGAGAAGCCAAAACTAGACAACACATATTTTAATGAGAATGAATTCCACTCTGGTAATAACTAACAAAAGACATTTACGATAAAGAATTTACATTTTATAATGCACAATTATTGGATGTGAATGTCATATACCGCAACAATAGTAAAGGCAAAACTAAACTGGACTTGATGTGAGAGTCTGAATATTATGGCTTCAACCTTACACCATGCTAGACCACTGATCAAGATTTGTGGAAAATCACACCTGGTGGTAATGATAACAAAACGGTGCCCAAACATAACCAAAAAAGTTCCTGACCCCAGCAATAGAGCCGCCAAGACTAGACGACACACATTTTAATGAGATTCTGCTAATAACTCACAAAAGACACTTATGATAATGAATGTACATTTTATAACAAACAATTATAGGGTCAAGACCATCAAATGTATTACAATTTAACATCAACATTCAGGGGAGAAGGCTTAAACCATGTGTTTTCCCTCCTTATCAACTATTGCCATGAGTAAACAAAGCTAGTAAACTAGAATTAGTCTGCAGATGTTAATGCTAATTTACATTTGCACACTAGTGCTAATTTCTGACATTTCTTTGGGACAACTGTCATATCATGCATCTCATTAACTTTTGTTTTGCATGCAACACCCATTGTTGATGACACACCCTTGGTTCGGTTTCTAAACTGGTGGAAATGCAGGCTGGTTCACTAGATAGTACCAAGGCTCAAAAATTCTGAACGGAACCGGTTCAAGAATGGGTTCCCTGTCGGTGGAAAAATGCATAGTGTGAAATAGTATGTGCTCTGTGTAATAAGTCTGTTCAGGAAACATCCTGTTTACTAATAAACTTAAAACATATTTTCAAACCAATTAACTCCTGATCCCTAGGTACTTATCCCCCATCATGCCCATCACGCCTCCAGTTAAACCGCCAACAACTCCTCCCGTCATGAAGCCAAAAAGCGCCCCAATGTTACCCCCTATAGCGCCACCTACTGCCCCTGCAGCACGTTTGTCCATTTGCCCACGCCTGGTCATGATGTCGGTGGTGAAGGCTTTGCCGATTGTCCAACCAACAATTAACCCCAGTGCAGCGCCAACTGCCTGCCCGAAGATTGGATGTATCACTACCTTCAAGAATGTGAGTGCTGTCCCACCAATAGTTCCACCAACTGCTCCACCGATTCCTCCCCCGATGGTGCAAGCATCTCCCCCATGCTTAGAGAACACTACTGGCGTTATTTTCTGTCTTACGACTTGCTTCAAAAGTTCGTCTAGTTTTCCACAGCCTGTGACAGCAGGTCCTACAATGCCCTTGGCTGCTGTTACGACTCCGGATGAACCCTTGGATTCATGTCCCCCACTGAATAGTTCAACCACCACTGTGATCACTGCTAAGCTTGCTAGAGTTAAGGCCGCCGTTACACCTGTAAAGATTATTGTGATAAGCCCCACAACTGAAAGCATCAAGGCAAAATATTGCCAAACAAGTTTCTGGTCGTCTACGTTTCTCCCCTTCTCGTTCTCTTCTTGATTGCCATCTTCTCCTTGTACTTCTTCCTCGTTGGTAGAGGTGTGAATAGCTGCAATTACACAGAGGTAACACTTATCACAGTATGGAATGTGAATGGGTATACAAAACAGTTTATGGAAGTTATTATAATGTAAACAAGTTTGGTAGTGATGACCTGTATAACTGTATAATTAATGTTTTAATCTACTGACAAACCTTTGGATGTGTGTTGTTTGTTGGATGCTATGAGCACAACCAGGATTGCCACCAAGCTTGCAAGCAGGCCTATGACTCCAAATATTGTTGTGATATGTCCTATGGATGTGATAAGTCCAATGGCTATGGCTGAAAGCACTGAAATTAAACATTGCATTCCTCCAAGAAATGTCTCCTTCAACCAATTGCCTAAATATTTAACTGCCACGGCCCCCAACAGCGCACCCATAAAGCCTCCAACAATCCCTCCTACCATGAAGCCAAACAATGCCCCGAAGCCGCCCGCTAAAGCTCCCCCTAGTGCTCCTGCAATCCCTTTGTCTGTTATTGCGTTCCTTTTCAGGATTTTGTCTGTGAATGCCTGGCCAAATATCCTACCAAAAACTACACCCAGTGCGACCCCAACTGCCTGTCCGAAGACCGGGAGAACCTCTCCCAAGACTGTGTACACCGCCCCACCAACAGCTCCACCAACTGCTCCCCCCAATGCTCCTCCTATGGCACCATACTCAGAGACCACCAGGGATGCAAGTCTCTTTTCTTTTTCTGGACCCAAATGTTTGAAAAGATTTACACATCCTGTGACCACAGTACTGGCCATAGTGGGAAGAATACCTTCAGCTAGTCTAGTATTCATCCTGACTATCGCTGTGACTATGTCTAAGATCATAATTCTCCAGGTGAGCACTGTTAAAGCTGCGGCCACGATTGAGATGGGCCCCACAGCTGACAGAATGGTCTGGAAATGTTCCATCTTCCATCGAATGGAACCTCTTGAAAGGCTGGTTATTTCTTCTCCTGTGTTGTGCTCTAAATGAAAATTGTGCCAGAAAGTGTCAGATGTGACACACACACACACACACACACACACACACACAAAATACATACTTTAGAAGATACTGGAATGTTTGAAGATCTCTTGGAAATGACAATGCAATATATTCCTTGCCAAAATGTATCTTATCTTTGGACTTATTTAGCCCCCTTCGCAACAGGCTTGCATGCATTGGATGGTATGCACTGTAAACAAATATCTGATTTATTTTCTTCTAGAAATGCCAACAACACCCAAGGACAACCGTAAATGTGTGTGCGTCTGTGTGTGTGTAAGTGTGTGCGTGCATGCGTGTGGGGGGTATTTCCATTCATTTGTGAATAAGACATACCATACAAAAAGTATATATATATATATATATATATATATATATTAAATTAACTAGATTTTCACTTTGAAATGTGTTTAGATAACCCATCATGATGCTGTTTTTTAAGGTTATACATTGAAACAAGCTCAACTTCTGTTGTAGCTTTTTTACATTTGTTAAAGCTGATATTGTTTGATAAACATAAACGTCTGTAAATAATAGTGTTGCAAATAAGACGCATTCATAAATTGTAGTTTTTAATATACTTGTAACCACATTCATATAACAATGATATAGAAATGTTTAAGATCATGTTTTAACATGAACATCCAGCCTTTTAAATGATTGACAATGTATTACCGATATCTACTATAGAATAAAAAAGTGATTACCTGCTGTATCAGTTTGTTCCACAGGTGTGGATGTCCTGACTGGTTGATGCCTCGTACTGTATACAGTATGTGTGAGAGTGTTTGTCTGAGGTACAGGACTGACAGATCACATTTGTTGAGAGCTCTTCTGCATTCGTTCAGAGGGTGTGTCTGATAACATTATATTGCTTCAGGTTGTGTATGTGAGTGAGTGTGTGTATGTCCCATGTGAGTGTGTGTGTGCCTGCATGTTTGTGTTCACAATACAATGTGGATTAGAAGGACATGAATGGATGGTCATGTATTCATGTACACACTACTGTATACTGAATGCATGTGAGTGCCTGTGCGTACACATTGGTTCCAGTGGGGGCGTCTAAATGAACCCTGCTTTAGATGCTTGACCCTAGCGGGCATTCCAGACACCCATTTGATCTAATAGAATTAAAAAAAGAGGATACCTCAAGTTAATGTCTGACTGCTCTCAGTGTGAACATACAGTTAGAAAGGGGCTGGTGGTGGCATAGTGGCAGTAACCAGGCAAGTTGTGGGGTCAATTCCTGGCTGCCACTGCTGTGCCACAGAGCAAGACACTTGACCCCAAGCTGTTCTGGGGAGACTGACCCTTGTGATAATTGACATATGTAAGTAGTGTTGGATAAAAGCTTCGGCAAAATGAGTGAGTAAGGGGGAAAAAATCAGAAATACTCCTCTGTACAACCCTGATCGCAAGACAGCAAACACAAAAAAAACTAATAAGATAAAATCACACATTCCAAAATGTTTCTGAGTGAGAGGGGTGTGTGTTTGTTTGATTAAGTGTACACAGTGTACATCTTGTATGTGTGTTTGTGTGTGTGTGTGTGTGTGTGTGTTTGTTTGAGTTAGTGTACGTTGTGTACATTCTGTGTGTGGGTGTGTTTGTTGTGCACATGTTAAAGTTGTATGTGAGAAAATAAAAGAATTTCATCAGGAAATTCCTTTGACAGCTGGGCACCTGTACGGTAAAATATGCTTTGCTGAACATTCATGGTTTCCCCAATGAACTGTAGCTCCCCAGTGCCGGCAGCGCTCATGCAACACCAGACCATGACACTCCCACCACCACGCTCGACTGTAGGCACGACACTCTGGATATGACGCTGAGCATGTGCACTCATCTTTTTAGGTCTTAGGCCTGTTCTGAGTAGAAGCTGTCCTGTTAAAACCGCTGTATGGTCTTGGCTACCGTGCGGCAGCTCAGTTTCAGGGTGTTGGCAATCTTTTTATAGCATCTTAATGTAGAGCAATATTTCTTTTTTTTCAGATCCTCAGAGAGTTCTTTGCCATGAGGTGCCATATTGAACTTCCAGTGACCAGAGAGCGATAACACCAAATGCAACACACTTGCTCCCCATTCACACCTGAGACCTTTCTTACACTTTAGAGTTACATGACACCAGGGAGGAAAAATGGCTCTTTTGGCCCAATTTGGACATTTTCACTTTGGGGTGTACTCACTTTTGTTTCCAGCGGTTTAGACATTAATGGCTGTGTGTTGAAGTTGTTTGTGAGGGATGTACTCACTTTTGTTTCCAACGGTTTAGACATTAATGGCTGTGTGTTGAAGTTTTTGTGAGGGATGTACTCACTTTTGTGAGATACTGTATAACCAAACAAATGTATATAAAATATGCCAACCCATCAGGAAAAATGATAATGACAGCTGAGCGCCTTTGGGGTGA
Organism: Alosa alosa; assembly: GCF_017589495.1. Lineage (NCBI taxonomy): Eukaryota > Metazoa > Chordata > Actinopteri > Clupeiformes > Clupeidae > Alosa > Alosa alosa. The sequence goes on from NC_063195.1 coordinate 14,860,393, forward strand.
AATGTGACACCATGAGATAAATCACAGCATGTCCCTCATCAAGCTCCCCAGGCATTATACACAGTTCCTTCTTCCTGGAGGAGAGAGCTGAGGTAAATTAGAATACTGCAGTTTGTACATCTGTTGATGGTGTGTTTGTGTGTGTGTGATTGTGTGTGTGTGTGTGAATGTGGGAAAGAGAGCTAGAGAGACTGTATGCCGCATCTGCCTATAGTTTCCTTGTCCCTTATGTGAGCTTAAGACTGTTCTTTCTCCCCCATAGAGAATTGCTCTTTTTGTTTTGTGCTAACAACTGAAGTCAGCTGGTGACTGCATGACATCTTTCTGAATGGATACTGTTAACACTGATTATATAATAGTTAAGGAGTGTTGATGCAGCAACGAGAAATATAACGTTTCATAGATCTGCAAATAAATATATTTCCTCTATCAAAATGGTTTCCAAGCAACATTGAGACACAGCAACTCAAATGTTTGAAGCAAGTTGTGTTAGCACAGTAATATAGAATGAAATGCAGTCTTGTACACCATGGTGACCAATCTCATAGCCACACACACTTTCACAGTTCTCAGTGCCCCAACCAAGCAATCATTACCCATAACCACCATAACCAGTCAAGCTGCATTTTAAAATTGAAATTGTTGTATTATACTGATAATTTCGATATTCTTAATCTAAGTTATTTAAAACACTTTAGGTCAGAGCAGACCATGTGGCAGTATGCACAACATGAAAGTAGCCATGGAACCACAGCCTTCCTATCTGTGTGGGTGTGTGTGTGTCTGTGTGTGTGAAAGAGACTGTATGGTATATCTTGCTCCTCTAAAACACTTGCACATAGACAAAACACAAGCAACTTAAAACACATCTTCATCAAATTGACAACATATGCGCACCATTTAGAAAATGTACTGCAAATTCAATTACACATTACACAAACCACAAAGAGACAACACAATGGAAGTGTTTTTGAAGGATACTTAAAAGTGATGATGTCTGGAGACTATAAATAACTTTTTTTCCTGACAGTTTCCCTTCAACCCCCCATTTCACACATTATTTTACTATAATCTGATTGTCTGCCTTTGGATAAATATTTTTGCTGCTTCTGTACCGAAACTCACATTTACACTTACAGTTTTTTTCCTATTGCTAACACACTAAAATGACAAGCACAGAGAGCAAAACCTCTTCTCAAGTCTCCAAAACTCTAAACATAATTTCTGCTTTACACACATTTTGTATTTCAAAATGGCACTTTTTAAATGCACTGAACATGGTTCTCTGCATAAGACACAATGTTTGACATTTCAAAACACTGTCATTCAAATGACACTACATGAACTAATTGGCCAATATATATGCATATGTTGCACTGACTTGTTTGGTGAAAAATAAAACATTAAATGTTTCAACAGCATGTGTGTATCTGCAAATATTTCTGTGCATGTGAAGAATTTTCTACAATTTGAACTATTTCTGACTACGTGGTGCAGGGACAACAACCTCCTACTGAACGTCAGCAAGACCAAGGAGATTGTTGTTGACTTCCGGAGAGGTCACACCCAACACCTGCCACTGACCATTGACGGTGCTGTGGTGGAGAGAGTGAGCAGCACCAAATTCCTGGGGGTGCACATCAGTGAAGACCTCTCCTGGACCACCAACACTGAATCACTGGCGAAGAAAGCTCAGCGCCGCCTGTACTTCCTGCAGAAGTCATCATGACCACATTCTACCGAGGCACCATTGAGAGCATCCTCTCCAGCTGTATCGCTGTGTGGGGCGGAAGCTGCACTGAATACAACAGGAAAGCCCTGCAGCGCATAGTGAACACAGCTGGAAGGATTATTGGTTCTTCACTCCCCTCCCTGAAGGACATTTACACCTCCCACCTCACCCGCAAGGCGACCACAATTGTGAGTGATGCAAGTCACCCCGCTCACAATTTGTTTGATCTACTGCCCTCTGGGAAGAGATACAGAAGCCTGCAGCCCCCCACCACCAGACTCACCAACAGCTTCATACACCAGGCTGTTAGGATGCTGAACTCTCTCCCCCCTCTCCCCCCTCCACCCTCAGCTACATAACATCCTGGACTTTTGGACCCACAATGGCTGCCTTGCACTACTCCACTTGCACTACTCCACTTGTACACTTGCACACTTTGCAACTTGTTGTTGTCCTGTTGTCCTGAACACTTCTGAACACACTTCTGCTGCTCTTGCATACTTGCACTATGTCTTGTCTCCACCGTGGGATAGTAGGAAACGCAATTTCGATCTCTTTGTATGTCTTGACATGTGAAGAAATTGACAATAAAGCAGACTTTGACTTTATTTTAGTATTATGTCAAAGCATACTAAAGATGAAAGTGCTTTTATGCCCAACAGTGTGTAGTTGTTGGGACAAAAATCTGGTAATATGAATGAAAGTGTGTGCCATGTGGTGCAAAAGTTTGATTTTGATAATGCTATATGTAGTTTTGGTTGTAGTGCTTCATTTTGCAGGATATATGAGGTATTTTGCAGTTTGGGTGTTGTGAATCGTGTGTGAATTCTGATAAAACCAGCCTAGTTTGCAAAATTATGTTTTAGCACAATGATAACTGTAATGATAACAGCTCCATATGCATTCAAGGTGGTAAAACCCAAAGCACCTGTCATCCAAAAAACATATCACGTTGATGATGAACTACCCTGAACACTCAGAAAAACTGAATATCAACTCTAGAACAGCACAACAAAATGATTCAATCATGTATGAGTCTAGCAATAAAAGAGACGCCAAAACTAGACACACATTTTAATGAGAATGATCCAGGGCGAGCATAGTTGCTCCACAATAGAGCAATGCCAGACCGAACCTCCCGACCACAAATGTTGTGGCACCCAGGCTAGAGAGTACCTATATGCTGGCTATAAACTAAATTGCAGTTGATGTGAGAGTCAGATCTGCTGCAGAACATTAATGGCATCATCTTCTGATCGTGCTAGACCCATATTTTGTGGAAATTGCACCTGGTGGAGGTTGTAATGACAATCAAACAGTATACTGTAATATACAAAGAGCTCCTGAGTCTAGCAATAAAAGATGAGAGAGATGCCAAAATTAGACACACATTTTAATGAGAATTATTTTCACCCTGCTGATAACTAACAAAAAATACTCATAATAATAAATGTACATTTTATAATATACAATACTTGGGTCAAGACAATCAAATGGATTAAATATTAAATATTAGTAACCCCAAGCCCACTGCCTCTGCTACACTGAGAAACAGTCTGTCTGTAATAACTCCTGAACATAAAACATCCTTAATGCTTACTTTTCAACCAGTTGACGATTGGTTTGGTTTGTCAGTATGTGTCTGTTGTTTGGTTTGATTGGTTTGTAAGTATGTATCTGTAATCATGCCAATCACGCCTCCAGCTAAACCACCAACAACACCTCCCTTCAGGAAGCCGAAAAACGCCCCGATACTCCCTCCTAAAGCACCAGCTACTGCTACTTCATCATCTCTGATTTTAGCTTTTACCCCTTGTTTCTTCAGGTTGTCGGTGGTGAATGTTTTGCTGATTGTCCAACCAAGAGTAGCCCCTAGTGCACTGCCAACTGCCTGTCCGAAGTATGGATGTATCACTCTCAAGAATGTGTTTGCTAAACCACCTAGAGTTCCGCCCACAGCTCCACCTACAGCTCCCCCCATGGTGCAACCAAACTGATACTCCACCTTTGCTGCTACATCTTCTCCTGTAATTCCAGTCAACAGGTTGAGTACACAATTACATCCTGTCTGAACATTTTTCACAAATGTATCGGCTATTTCTTTAAATCCTGCCAAATACCTGGATTCATTTCCCCTACTGAGTAGTTTAAGCACCTCTGGGATTACTGTTAAACTTCCGAATGTGAAGGCATGCACCATTACACTTGTAAACATTACTGTGCTAAACCCCACAACTAAAAACATTGCAGCAAAATATTGCTTTATTCCACAAAGTTTCTGTTTCCGTGTCACAGCTTTGGTTACTGTTGGCCACGTAGCTCGTCGTTCTGTCTTTCCTTCTTTCTCCTTATTGGTAGAGGTGAGATGATGTGCCTTTCCTTCTTTCTCCTTATTGGTAGAGGTGAGATGATCTTCTGCCTTTCCTTCTGTCTCGTTGGTAGAGGTGTGTGCAGCTGTGCAGAGGTAACACTTATCAATGTGTATGAGTATGAAATATAATGTATGTAATGTATATGGGTATACTAAACAGTTTATGGTAGCTATTATAATGTGAATGTTTTATGAAAAACAATCCAGAAGTATATAATTCATGGTTTCATTTACTGACAAACCTGCTTCTTTGGCATCTTGCACATCTTCATCTTGACCCCCATTTCTGACAATTTTTCCAAATTCCTGGACCACAGTCTTGATCATTTCTTGAACAGATGATTCGTTACTTGGCATGAAAAACTCTTTCGCTATCCCTCCGACCATGAATAAGACCTCAAGTCGCCAGAAGACAACAGCTACAGCTGCAGCCCCAATTGAGATGAGCCCCACAGCTGCACCCATGGTCTTGAAAGGTTTCTTCGAAAGAGAAGAAATCCATCCTGTGTTGTGCTCTGAAAGAAAATGGAGAATGGCAGACAAACACACACACACACACACACACACACACACACACACACACACACACAGAAAACACACTTTAGAATACAGTAATATCTGAGTTTATCTTATACAAATACAGTGATGGTCAAAAGTGTTGGCACCCATGCTAAAGTTGACTAGAAAGAGGAATATAAAATCATCTTTTGGAAATCGATCTTAATGCCTTGAGTAAAAAATTAGGAAATATCCAACCTTTAAAGACACCAATTTTCTTTGTAAATGAATAATGTATCATAAATAAATAAATGTTCTTCCTGAAAATACAGGGGTCATAAGTATTGGCACCTTATACAGTATGTAAAATTCCCATAGAGGCAGGCAGGTTTTATTTCATGGATCCAGGATACTATGCATCCTGATAAAGTTCCCTTGGCCTTTGGAATTAAAATAGTCCCACATCATCACATACCCTTCATATGACATTTGCCCTTTCAAGATATTAAGTGGACTATAGGGAAATACATTAATATTACCAGTGCTTTTTAATTAAATCAACTTGGAATTTAGTGCATTGAATTTAAATAGTCTATGTGTAATAACTTTGCAAAGCAGTTAATATTGCAAAACATTTGATATTGAATCAACTTGGAATTTAGTGCATTTAACTTAATATTGTAAGTGTAATAACTATGCAAAGCAGTTGACATTACAAATGATTTTAAGTCAAATGTACTCAAGTTTTCATTACACATTACTTAATCATTGTAGGGGAACCACTTTCCTCAAAATTTGTAAGTAAACTCAACTTTTCCGAGCTTAGAGTGTAGTAAAGCTTCCTGTCCACTATCTAGCCGGGATAATTTAGATGCAGCCTTGGCACTTCACCAGGAGAGGTTGCTGTTACTGAAGCTACGAGTAATGAACCCATTTTCAAATCAACAAGTTCAGCCAGCTTGCTTTCTATGCGCCGACTGTGTAAACAAACTAGTGCTTGTCCTCCGAGTTCGGTCTTGACTACGGTTGTTAGGGACCTGAAACCGGTCTATTAGGCAGACAATCTTACATTTAGCAGATAGTATATAAATGGAATAGAGCCCTAAAACATTTTACATGGAGCTCTAATTTCAATGACAGCTGGCTGAACCAATAAAATAACATAATTAACATTAGAATTAACTATGCCTGCCTGTTGCAAAGACTAAATCAAAACATCCGTGCAGAATATACATCCGTGCAATATTCCCTGACAATTTTAAGCATCTACTATGAATTGTTCAAAAGTAATAACCCAAGGAACTTGGTCATTTAAACAAACTGCATTTTATCACACTCATGACCCTGTTTTTAAGCCTCCATTTCTCAAAAAAGTAAAAACACGCTTAAACTTTTGCACAGTAGTTGTTGGGTATAATAGCATTATTGACCTAAAGAATGAAACAAATCCAAGATGGTCAGGTGGGAGGCATCTGTTGATCTACCCTTTTACAGCATAGGCCACAATATTGCACATTATTTTATCTAACGAATGGTGTAAATAATGCAATTCGACTCTGTAATTTCTTACAGTGTGGATACACACTCTTAAAATAAACGTGTTGAAAACAACACAAACTGTGTTGTCCCTATCTGGACACAGAGATGTTTTGAAAACAACGCAAGTTGTATTGTGCATTAGGTGACATATCATACTCTAAAGCTAAACGTACAACAACCTCTGAAAGACATTGAGCCAAAATCATGGATGCAATCATTATTCTTTTTTCTGCATGATATATTACATTAACTAGATTTTCTCTTTGAAATGGATCTACATGACCCATCATTGATGCATACACACAATACTAAAAATGTTTTCAAAAATCTTTGAACCAGATCATCCAGCCTTTCAAATGGTTGTCATTGTATTAAAAGAATAAATCTACTTAAAGAGAATGAAAGTGATTAGCTGCTGTACCTGTTTCTTTCACAGTTGTGGCCATCCTGACAAGTTGGTTCCCCGTGCAGTGTATGTGTGAGTGTGTGTGTGTGTGTGTGTGGTGTATAAGACTGACTGATCAAATTTGTTGATAGCTCTTATGCATTCGTTCAGAGGGTGTGTCTAATGAAATTATTTTGCTTCAAGTTGTGTATGTGTGTGTATGTCCCGTGTGTGTGTGTGTGTGTGAGGTATAAGACTGACTGATCACATTAGTTGAGAGCTCTTATGCATTCGTTCAAAGGGTGTGTCTAATGAAATAATTTTGCTTCAAGTTGTGTATGTATGCATGTATGTGTGTGTTTGTGTCCACAAAAAGAAGGACATGTATGGATGTGTGATAATGTAAGTGTGTGTCCATCAGAGGTGGACAAAGTACACAATTCCTTTACTTAAGTGAAAGTACAGATACACCTTGACACAGCTGACTTTATCAGTTTTCTGTGGATGAAGTAAATTTGTCAGTCTACAGGCCACACCAGGAATAAGGAAACTAGGCAGGAGCTTCATTACACAACCTGTGTCTCACTCACTCACTCACTCAGTCACACACACACACCAGAGGTGGACAAAGTACACAATTCCTTTACTTAAATGAAAGAACAGATACTCCTTGTCAAACATTACTACAATACAAGTGAAAGTTACAAAGTCAAAATGTTCCTTAACCCTTAAAGGAGTACCGTCACACTGGTGTGACGGGAGTGTTGGGAAATTAACATTCTAAAGAATATCTGGGTTCATTGAATTCAACATAGAATTTTAGAACCTTCAATCGTTGCGGAACTTAGAACGTTCAAAAACCTACACCTTTAAGGGTTAAACAAAATAACTTCCTTTTTAAGTACTTGCTTTTTAACTATTTTCCTTTTTAATGTAATGGTCTTTTATACACAATAATAGGGTGTAAATCATTTGGTTGGTCACTAGCACAGTGTATTCATTCACATAAGTGCATTCACACGGATAATTATGACGTTAAAGTTTATATTATAATGGTCAAAAAGTTGAGCATGGAGCGCTGGACACTTTTTGCCCTCAATAATCGCATGAGCATGATGATCTAACTGTGCGTACACACCGCTGCCGACTTCAGCTTCCAAAGATTCAGGAAGTCATTCATTTTCAATGGAAGCCGGCTTCTCTCAGCTGCTAGAAGCAGCAAATCCGCCGGCGTCGCGTTTTGGGCGTCTTGAGCTTCAAGCAGAAAGTCAGTCAACTTTATGGTAATGAGCTATAACGCGGTTCAGCGACCAACGACCAGCAACCAATCGGAATGGTCGGCCTTTAAATAAAGTAGTAAGATAGAACATGATCGAACATACATTCGGCCTCTTCTCACCCCAAGAAAAAACCATATTATCAAAAGTCTTAAACACTGATGGTGGTATATCTACAGGTAACATCATGGAAACATAATTGAATTGTGGCGCAACAACCATTTTTATCATATTAACTTTTCCCGATAGAGTAAGTTTTAGTTTCCCCCACTTTTCCAAATTTGTTTTTATTTTCTGTAAAAGTGGTTCTATTCAAGAGCATTATGTCTTCCAAGTTTGAAATCAGTTGAATCCCCAGGTATTTCATGCCTATAGGCATCCATTTGAAATTAAAGAGAGTGACCCCAAGCAGACTCACAGGTCTGAAGTTGGCTGGTTGTAATGTATCTCTATCTTTTTTTGGGAGAAGGGTGATTAAGGCATCATTAAATGTATTGGGTAAAGAACCTGTTTTGAATGCCTCCAGGCAGGGCCGGAGTGGGGCAACTTTTCAGCCCGGGAGTTTCAGGCCCAAGACCGGCCCACTTTTTTAGTGGCGGTGGAAATTGGATGAATAAGGCAACATTTCAGCTCTTACTATCCTGTAGTTTTTATTATAGGCTACCAATATTCCACTATTCCACAAGGATAGGTTGATAAGTTAACAAAAACAGGAAGGAAGAAATAAAGCATTTGAAATGTATCCCACAATTCCAGAGGCATATTGAACTACTGTATTGAACATGTTTTTTCTGCATGGGTCAGCATCATGTTGTTGTATATACATATATATTACCCCAATAATTACGCCGCTATAATCATGGCTAGCTCTCTTTACCAGTTGCCACTTATGTCTGTCCTCTTCAAAAAAAAAATCTGGAAGCTTGGCACATTTGGCAGCATTTTCCTCCAATACATTTCGTCTTTTTTACCTGGCCTTTTCAGTCCCTCATGGCCTCTTTCTACCATCCATCCTCCCTGGCGCTTAACACTATGGTAGGGCCGGCCTGGCTGGGCTATCTGAGAAAACATTTTAGGAAAGACGGGCTATATGGACCCAACCAATTAACTCTTCTTGGGAGGGGAGAACAACCCATGCAGAGGCTGCGGTGTTAGGCATAGAATGCGAACGTGTGTAGCCAACTTTAAGAGAAGATAGATTAACGTGGCAAATGTCAATATTTTTCCCTCGACTGGCCCAAAAGTAAAACGGCCCACCGGAAATTCTCCCGATTCTCCCGATTACCCACTCCGGGCCTGCCTCCAGGTATACCTTATGTAAGACAGGAGTCAGAATGTCAATGTATTTTTTATAATATTCCACCGGGAAGCCATCCAACCCAGGTGATCTCCCATTTTTCATGGACAGAATCGTTTTTCTTATCTCCTCATCTGTTAAAGGGGCATCCATTGCTCTTTGCTCCTCAGAGACAGTTGGCAGCTGGAGGCCAGAGAAAAAATGCTCTACTTCTTCTGTGGTAGATGTACAGTCAGACGTATATAAATCTTTGTAAAAGTTTTCAAATATCTTATTGACTTCTTTTGAGGATGTTACAACTCCATTCCCTCTCTTAATCATTGGTATATTGTTAGAAATGTCATGATGTTTTAATTGCCTAGCTAACAACCTTCCACTCTTTTCCCTCCTTCATAAAATGTAGATTTCAGACTAAATAAGGCATATTCAGCTTTATTTATGATTACAGATGGTTTGATATAGCTTCTCAGTGTTGTAAATTGCCAGTTCCTTTTCTGGGTTACAGTACATATTTCGTTTTCCAATTTTGCCACTTTCATTGCATTTTCTTTTTTAATTTTTGAAGACTGGGCTATTATTTTCCCTCTTATGTATGCTTTTGATGCCTCCCAAACAGAGGCAATTTTTGATGTAGATCCAATAATAATTTCAAAGAATGATTTAAGATCCTCTGATAATGTTCTGCTGAACACTTCATCATGTAATAATCTAGTATTTAGTCTCCACCTGCCTTTTCTATCTCTATCTGTCTGTAAGTCGCTTCCTTGTTGTCCCTGTCAAGGGTGCCATGGTCATGGACCCCTCAACAGACACAAGCAAGATACAATATACAATTGAAAGGGTGGGGATAGTGCAATATCAGTATAGACTGAGGTTTAAGATTAAAAATAAATATAGTGCAAGGCAGTTCAGTGTAATGATCATGTATTAATACTATTGTAACTGTAAGATAGATAGATAGATAGATAGATACTTTATTGATCCCCAGGGGAAATTCAAGGTCACAGTAGCATACAGACAACACACACACACACACACATTCGCTAACAGCAGAAAGTAATTAAAAGTATATAATATAAAAAACACAACTAAGCAATAAGGACAGTAGAAGATAAATATATACTAAATACTAAATATACTAAAATACAAATTATACTAAATAACACAATTCGAAAAAAAAAAAAACAGTATCCACATAGTGGGTGATTAATCAAACAAGATGCGCTTGCGATGACTGAGGCAGGGACTGAGCCTGAGGTCCTCTGTGCATAAGGTAAGGTAAGGTGCTCTGTGTGAATGAGTGTCATGGTGATGGTGCAAATGAGTAAGTCAAACAGTGCAAGAATAAAGTCTATATATATATATATATATATGGTAAAAAGTGGCCAGTGGACAGACAGTTCAAGACATGGAGGTGGTGAAGAGGCAGACAGACTATGTGGAGAAGTCTATTTCTCCTCTTCCCCTAAGTGAAGCATTGAACAGTTCAATGGCCCTGGGGACGAATGACTTCCTCAGTCTATCTGTTGTGCAAGGCAGTGAGCGAAGTCTCCAGCTGATCAGGCTCTTCTGCTTAACAATAGTGTTGTGGAGTGGATGACACTCATTGTCCAAGATGTTGATCAGTTTGTTCAGGGTCCTTTTATCAGATATTGAAGTGATGCACTCCAGTTCAGCTCCCACTACAGAGCCAGCTTTCCTTACCAGCCTGTCAATTCGCCCCGCATCCTTCTTCTTTGTGCTTCCTCCCCAGCATACCACTGCATAGAAGAGGATGCTGGTAACAACAGACTGGTAGAACATCCTGAGGAGCTTGCTGCACACATTGAAGGAGTGTAGCCTCCTCAGGAAGTACAGCCTGCTCTGCCCTTTCTTGTAGAGTGTGTGTGTCCGTGTTGGCTGACCAGTCCAGTTTATTGTCCAGGTGGAGACCCAGGTACTTGTAGGTGCTTACCACCTCAACATTGACCCCATCAATGGAGACTGGTAGCAGAGTGGGCTTAGACCTGCGGAAATCCACCACCATCTTCTTGGTCTTTGAAGTGTTGAGTTGGAGATGATTGAGTTTGGACCATTGCACAAAGTCCTCCACCAGGCTCCTGTACTCCTCCTCCTGCCCGTTCCTGATTGCACCCCACAATTGCAGTATCGTGAGAAAACTTCTGCATGTGGCATGACTCAGTGTTGTAGCAGAAGTCAGATGTGTACAGAGTGAACAGGACAGTTCCCTGTGGCGCTCCGGTGCTGCTGATCACAGTGTCAGAGAGACAGTTCTTCAGTCTGACGAACTGTGGCCGCTCAGTCAGGTAATCTGTAATCCAGGTTACCAGGTGAGCGTCCACACCCATCTGCAAGAGCTTGTCTCCCAGTCTGAGGGGTTGGATGGTGTTAAAAGCACTTGAGAAATCAAAGAACATGATTCTCACAGCACTTTTCCCCTTATCTAGGTGAGAATGTGTCCTATGTAGAAGATAAGTGATGGCATCGTCCACGCCCACTTTCTCCTGGTATGCAAACTGTAATGGGTCTAGTGCATGGCGTACCTGGGGTCTGAGCATACCTAAGACCAATAGCTCCATTGTCTTTATCACATGTGATGTTAGAGCGACAGGTCTGTAGTCATTAAGCTCACTAGGATGTGGCTTTTTAGGGACAGGGGTGAGACATGTCTTCCACAGTGTTGGAACTTGTCCAAGGCGTAGACTCAGATTGAAGATGTGCTTCAGTGGCTCCCCCAGTTCAGCAGCACAGGCCTTGAGTAGCCTTGGACACAGTTTGTCAGGCCCCGCTGCCTTACTCGTGTACAGTTCTCAGCTCTGCCATGCCCCCCATCTTTTTCCTATTAAGAAGGGTCTTGACATTGCTGGTTATCCAAGGCTTGTTATTGGGAAAGCAGCGTACAGTTCTGGTGGGAACAACAATGTCCATACAGAAGTTCAGGTAGTCAGTTGTGCACTGTGTGACCTCCATTCTCCATTCCAAGTCCTCTCCATTCTGTAACACACTCCAGTCAGTGCACTGAAAGCAGTCTCTCAGAGCCTCATCTGCTTCAGGTGTCCACTTTCTGAAGGTGCGTGTGGCAACTGGTAGCCTCTGTACTTTGTGCTTGTACATTGGCTGGAGATGAATGAAGTTGTGGTCTGACTTTCACAGTGGGGAAGGGGGTTTGCACTGTATGCATCCCTCACGTTTGCATACATGAGGTCTATTGTCCTGTTTTTCCTTGTAGGGCAGTCAACAAACTGGTAGAAATTTGTGAGTGTGGAATCCAGTGTTATGTGATTGAAGTCGCCAGAGATCACAAAAAAGGCATCACTGTGTTGGGTTTGGAGCCTTGCGATTGTGGAGGGGATGACGTCACATGCTGTATCCGGGAGAGCTCGAGGTGGAACGTAAACACAGACAGCAATTGCGTGCGAGAACTCCCTTGGCATGTAGTACGGACGGAGACTAACCGCTAATAACTCCACATCCTTGCAGCATAGAGTTTCCTTCACTGTAAAATGTCCGGGGTTGCACCATCTATTGTTTATGTACAGCACCAGTCCACCCTTCTTTTTGCCAGAAAGTTTACAGTCTCTGTCCAAACGAGCTACACTGAAGCTGGGCAGCTCAACGTTAGAAGTGGGGATATGACTAGTTAGCCACGTCTCCGTAAAGCATAGCAAACTACATTCCCTGTATAATCTCTGGTTTCTTACCAGGGCAGCCAGTTCGTCAGTCTTGTTAGCCAGTGAGTTCACGTTTCCCATCACAATCGATGGAACTGAGGGCTTGTATCTCCATTTCTTCTCCCGACGCCTCGTCTTCACTTTTACTCCCGCTCTGCAACCCTGAAAGCACCACAGTTCCTCTGGGATGTCGCGAACACAGCCAGCATTCCGTCGTAGTGCGATCAGCTGATTCCTTGTGTACACAAGTTAGCTGCCGCTGGAGCGTTGCAATATGTCCGTATCCATAGGATAGAATAAAAACACTCCGCAAAGTGTGTAAAAATCCAAAAAAGTTGCGAAGTAAAAAGTAAGCAAAAAATGTAGAAAAAAACACAAAGACACAGAGCTACTTGACGTGCTGCCACTCTTGTCAGCGCCGGAACCTGTTGAAGTACACATGAGGTGAGCAGAACTGAAAGGGAGTAAGGAATGATAAATCCTAAAAGAGCCTCTGTATGTGCTTCTGTGTCTGCTCTATGTGCTTTTAATATCACTGCATGCATTTGTTTGTTTGTGTGTGTGTGTGTGAGTGAGTGAGACACGGGTTGTGTAATGTGCTCCGGCATAGTTTCCTTGTTCCAGATGTGAGGTGAAGACTGACAACTGTACTTCTTCCACAGAAAAGTACTCACTCTTTTTGTTTTGCTCAAACTGATGTAGTCAGCAGAAGACTCCTGGATGGTCATGTGAGTGTGTGTGTGTGTTGAAAGTGTATTGGTGAGAGAATCAAAGAATTTGCCAAAATACTTTGCTAAGGGACCGTTCGTTATTTATAAACGGGGTCACCGGAGGAAAATAGGGGAGGGTCATGTCTTTTTATTCTTTGTTGAGGGGAGGGTCACCTAACTTTTTTTGTCTAGGAGGGAGGGTCACCCATCTTTTGTATTAATGAAAACAGCAAAAAATCAAAGTGGCTTGTTTGATTGTTGATTTCTGTCGCCATATAACATTCTTTCGTTCCATAGCTGTCAACATTGAACACTGAAAATAAGGGAGATTTCCCGGATTTCTCACACAAAATACGGAAAATTTCAACATTCGTCCTCATTAACGTTGGAACTTGAACATTAACTTTGGTTTACTTGTAGTTTACCGTGTAGCCTAACTTTAAACAGTGTGCATGCTTAACATAAAGCCTACTTGTGCTTCATTCATCCACACATCCAGCTCCTAACGTTTTGACAAGCATTTCTACCAATTGACCTTGTTCCTGCCCATCTCTAGCTTTGCTGTCTCCATCCTTTCTGTTTTTGTTGTTTGCAAAAAAATATATAGTATTTATTGGTAACCAGCAACAAGTGCAATTTGTTAATTGCGGTCATTGCTGTTTATTCGCTGTCATTCTCTCTCCTGCCAACAAAAATGTGTTACGTTCCAAGTAGCAGTGCGTAATTCTGCTTCATAAAGTTGAACAAATACATTTGGTCATATAAATAGCCAGTTTATGGTCTACAGTGTAGTTGGTAAGTTATGGTAGGCCAACTTGGAGTGAATATACAGAGGGAATTCTTTGTCTAGCTGAGTAGCCTGGCAGGTGCGTACTAGAGTGTGGCTACCCAACCCGAGCCCGACGGGACCCGACAGGTCGGGTCGGGCTCGGACACATTTTTAGAAATTGTAGTCGGGTTCGTTTCGGGTTCGGACACATGGGGGCTATATGCATTGGAAGCTTTACATTTTAAAATTCCTTATTATGTTGGGTAACCAACAGGTCTGCTTTACATGATGCAAACGTTTGTTTTTTGAGAATAAAGTAAAATGTAAAAAAGACCTAATAGCTTTCTTCCTGTGTGCAAGATTTGTTTATCGTGACAACGCAATTTAGGCATGCCGCCTGAAATGCACACGCGTTGTCACGACTACATAAACAAATGGTTATGAACATTTCGCACATATGCACATAAGCACAGTCTTAGGTGACGTTAAAAAAAAAGTTGTTAGCCTATCAGGAGATTTTAAGATTATTTGCGTTGCATAGGCGACTGTGGTAAAGACATAGGCTACCGGTTGGCTATAAGGTCGTCTCGTTCACTGGATGAGGATTTCCTCGAGTTGCCCCAATTAACGTTGATGCTGCATATGGATCAGTGACAGAGGCACTGTAGTTTCAAAGACTGTTGCAGTTTATTTGAAGACTTTTTGTCAATGGTAAGACAAGAATTCTATTTCAATAGGCTATGCTTGCTTGGGCCTCTTGTGTTACGGCTCCCACACACAGCTGCGTGCATCGCGTTGCTGGAGACCCATCCCATTCACTTTAAATGGGCTCACGTGATCCGTTGCCGAACTGAATTGTGGGTCCGTCGCGTCGCGTTTCTCCCGCTGCTGTCGTTGAGGAGTTCAGCTGTTGCTGCACCGACAGACGGCACCGGCCGAGCAGACGGCACCACAAGCCAATCTACGGACGGCACCAACCAATCACATTACGGTTTTACTTAAAGTCATTTGCATAGCTACCATCGGGAACACCCACTGGAATGCGTTGACGGAACGCAGCTGTGTGTGGGAGCCGTTAATGTGCGCTGTGTGTGACCTGCGTGCGTGCACGCTCATCTGATTCTGTAGACAATTTGTTGTGTGTTCCGTTTAATGGGCTAAAAAGACAGGCTATCCACAAACGTGAACGTTTAATCACTAGCATGGGAATAACTGAGGCATCATCTGCGTCGGGCTCGGGTCGGGTTCGGACATAAAAATGAAAATGCCTGTCGGGTTTGGACGTAACTCTGTCGGACACGGGCCGGGTTCGGACAGAAATTTGCGGCCAGATCCGCACTCTAGTGCGCACGTAGGCATAGCCTACGGCCGAACACTGCAAGCGCTAATGAATCGTGCTCTCATGACAACCACGTCGTTAACTTAAATAGGCCTAGGTTAACACTCTGAGTTCGCATTCAAGCAAGCAAAACGATGATTTGAATACATCTGTTTCACTGGAAGGGCAAGGGGTAACAACAGGACAACACAGAGACATGCCAGAATGCAGGACTAATGTTATGAGACTATTACAGTAATATGGGATATTCTACAGGAAAATATTAAAACGGCGTTAAAATATTAAAGACAGCGGGGAAACGTTAAAATGATAAACCTGGACAAAGTTGGCATGTTAGGTATTTTTCGGTCCCTGTGATTATTTGTGAAATTGTGCAAACGGCCTTTTCAAGTCATTTGAGAAGGAAGGAGTGTAGCAAGCTCCCAAATTGACACTCGTCTGAGAAATTGAGTTTTGGATAATGTTCAGCTTCGGCAGCTTTACAATGACTGAGGAAGCCTAGAGATGAGTCCATAGCAACAAGTTCATGTGTTGAATTTGTTATTACCCAGTGTGCTTTGTTGAATGGTCTCAATGCTTTATTGTTTTATTTCATGTGAATACTTACTAGAGGAGTAACTTTTCAAGTAGGCTAATGCAGTTCCAGGAAGTGTGCATTTAGTTTCCAAGCTTATTGTGTTTCCACAACAATGTTAGTGAGTAAATCTACTGAAATGGCCACCATCTTGGTGAAGTGTGATGTGTAAGATCAGAAAGCAGAGGTTAGTTTAGGGTGGTAGCATATGTTGATGTGTTTTCATAGCGCGTAAGAGCATGGGCGGAAGACATCGAATAGGCCGGGGAGGGTCATGTCATTTTTGAAAATGCTGTTGGAGGGTCGTTGAAAATTATATAGCAGGCAGGGGAGGGTCATGCAATTTTTGATTGAAGCACTCAAAATCCCTCCGGTGATCCCGTTTATAAATAACGAAGGTCTAACCATCAGAAAAGAATCAAAGAATTTGCCAAAATACTTTGTTAACCATCAGAAAAATTCCTTAAGACTGATGACTGAAGCTGATCACCTGTTGGCATGTCCCTCATCAAGCGCCCCAGGCATTACACAGTTCCTTCTTCCTGGAGGAGAGAGCTGAGGTTGAATTAGAATATTGCATGATCTGTTGATGTGGGTGTATGTTTGTGTGTGTAAAATATGCCAACAAGCTAACCATCACAAAGTGTGCTAATGCTAGGAACAGGCAGGGATGGACAAAAATACATCATGTATTTCAAAATAAAATACATAAAAAAATGAGGGTATTAGGTATCAAAAATAAACTACAAAATACAGTAACCATATTATATAGTAAAAAACAATGTATACTAGTGTATACTAGTATACTATACAGTGTATTTGGCCCTTGTCATACCAAATAGTATACTGTATGCAAGTTCATGTAGTGTGATTAGAATTAAGAATACTTTACTAGGGATGCACGATATATCGGCGGCCGATATATTATTAGCCGATAAGTGAAAAAATTAAAATATTATCGGTCCGATAACAGAATTCTGGCCGATAATTTGCGCCGATATTTTCCCGTCGATAAGTCCTAATTTAGGCCTACGTAAGGTCCGTCTGGCTACACTGAGCTACTTGAGCTTGGTTGGCTATACTTTTTTTTCCTCAATATAATGTCAGCGGTGTGAATGTATTTCACCACTCAAAAATCTGTGGATATGCGTTCATTTGGGAATCTGTGCATCTCAAAATCCTCTCGTGAATGATCCGCCATTTAACCTTAACAGAGCGGAGCTCAGCCCCATCTAGAGTCAGTCTTGTGCTGGTGTGTTTGCACCCCACCAGCTGGTCGGGAAACAAATAAACAAACTCGTTAGTGGGACGAGTACATAAGTAGGCCTAGTTCTAAGTTGTGTTTTAGTATTTGCATTACTTTAGCTTGGGTTTTGTATTACCTAGAAATATGCTAACCATTCGTGCTTCAGTTCCAAACCTTCGGGGCCAACTCCTTTCATTTCTGCTGCAGCAGGTTGTGCGCAACAGAGTAGACGGACATAAGATACAGTCTGAGGAGTTGCAGCTTTATTCAGTTGAATAAAGTTGAAACTAAACCTAAGTTTCCCTCACAAACTCTGATTTGGTCGCTATACTGTAGCTTATTCCAAGCTGAGCCGTTTATGAGCGTTTAGTCCTAAATGAAAATGATTCAAACTCTCTAGCCACTCACTCGCAATTCACTGACCTCAGGTTTACTTAAAGGAGCCACACATACTGTAGGGCAAGGCTACTGTTATGTTGTTGACTGCCGTACTATTGAGGACTATTATGAGTTCTGTCCATCATTTGGTGGTAGGTAATAATTACATAATTTGTGGGTAGTGTGCTTTTTAAAGTTAAACTTGAGCAGGGGCTTCTGAATGTGTTTTTACCTTGGATTTTGGCACAAGGGATTTTAACATCTAATCCTGTGTATTAATGTAATGGGTTTGGGTTACAATATACAGGTAGTGGGCTCTGTTCATTTTAATGAGAAGGCCTAAGCCTAAAGTTACAGCATTTCTATCACAAGTAACCCCCCCCCCCCACCCCACCCCACCCCACGAGTCGAGGTTGCCAGCTAGCCTGCAGGATCCAGCAGGATCGTAGGCTACAAGGAGCTTCAAATGGCAAGTGACAAGTCTTTCCTGTTAATTATGTTTATGCTTCATGAGAGATGTTTTGCGAAGTAATTATGTATCGCAAAAAATTACTAATGGCGATTAGCCAAATATAATCATAAAGATGTACTGTAATACCACATTTCAGTCGGATTGTTTTCATACACTGCTAAAATGACTTAGCTTCTAGCTAGTGGTGTGATATAAAGCTTTTCATGAACACATTTAGCACAGGCGACCATAGAAAATCATTGACTATATGTACGGAAGCATGGGGCTTTTAGCCTATACCTACAAGCATGGCAGAATTATAGCATTCAAAAGTCGAGGGTCAATTCCATGGCAAAGGAAATGTCCACGTCCATAACGCTAAAATATGTGATGTGAAAGATTATGTGACTTTCTACTATTTTTGGCTGCATGAAAAACAAGTACAAAACGTTCCAAGTGGGCCAAATAATTCACATTATAGGCTACAATGTGCTTTTCATTGGTGTTATGGAAGTTATTTTACCGTGGAATTGCGCCTAGTGCTTCCAAACCAACACTAACTTACTGCTTCCAAACCAACACTAACTTACTGCATAGCCCAAAAGGTAGAGAATGTTTATTTGGAGTTATCACCCAGAGAGAAGAAATACTCTTTTCTGATTGGCTGGTGGGGTGGCTATTAATTCTGAATAACAGGACACCGTGCAATCAATGCTTATGAATGGTAACTATAACAACCATAGTAGGACGACGGTTGCGGCGCTCTAGAATCTTTGGTTGCAGGCTTCGCAACAATGGAATCAACTTTAAACAAGCTAACTGGGCCAACGAAAGTTGTACAACAAGCTGAACTAATAAGCTTCTTTTTAAACAGAACCGCGTATTTCCTTTGCTTTACAGTGGCAACCGGGTGATAAGCGGGATAACGGCATTCGAGGTGTGTCCAGTTATACAGAATTATTGGACTCGGGCGGAGGCAACTCCCCTCCGCTGCACGTCAGGAAGTTCTTTGCCCCTCGCCCTTGTCCATTAATTCCGTACAACAGGACACCTCGGCGGCCGTTATCCCTTACGTAGCACTTGTACTGCTCTCACTTGTTTCAGCCTGATGCAGACCTCAGTTATGAGGTGCCCACTGTCCTAAGTGACTCTGGTGAGAGGAGGCGCAGACCAAGGAAAAGAAGAGCGAAAGGGAGAGGGACAAGAGGAGAGCGTGCAGGTCTTGGTCCAGGAGACACAGTGCAGAAAGAAGGAGAGAATCTAGAGGGAGGAGATGGACCAGGTGGCAAAGGCCAGAGAGCTGGAAGAGAGAGTGCAGATGTTTCAGGTGGAAGAGAAGAGTGTGCAGGCCCTGCATCAGGGGACAGAGGCCAGAGAGCTGGAAGAGGTCGGAGAGGTGGAAGAGGCCAAAGAGGTGCGAGAGGAGGAGATAATGCTGGAATTAGCGGCAGAGGAAGGAGAGGGAGAGGAGGTAGAGATGCAGAGGAAGAGAACAGAGTGCAGATGATCCAAAATGACCAAAGGGTACGGACAGAGGTTTGTGTTACAAGAGTATGCTAAAGAGTGTGGTGTTATGGAAGTTATTTTACCGTGGAATTGCGCCTAGTGCTTCCAAACCAACACTAACTTACTGCTTCCAAACCAACACTAACTTACTGCATAGCCCAAAAGGTAGAGAATGTTTATTTGGAGTTATCACCCAGAGAGAAGAAATACTCTTTTCTGATTGGCTGGTGGGGTGGCTATTAATTCTGAATAACAGGACACCGTGCAATCAATGCTTATGAATGGTAGCTATAACAACCATAGTAGGACGACGGTTGCGGCGCTCTAGAATCTTTGGTTGCAGGCTTCGCAACAATGGAATCAACTTTAAACAAGCTAACTGGGCCAACGAAAGTTGTACAACAAGCTGAACTAATAAGCTTCTTTTTAAACAGAACCGCGTATTTCCTTTGCTTTACAGTGGCAACCGGCTGATAAGCGGGATAACGGCATTCGAGGTGTGTCCAGTTATACAGAATTATTGGACTCGGGCGGAGGCAACTCCCCTCCGCTGCACGTCAGGAAGTTCTTTGCCCCTCGCCCTTGTCCATTAATTCCGTACAACAGGACACCTCGGCGGCCGTTATCCCTTACGTAGCACTTGTACTGCTCTCACTTGTTTCAGCCTGATGCAGACCTCAGTTATGAGGTGCCCACTGTCCTAAGTGACTCTGGTGAGAGGAGGCGCAGACCAAGGAAAAGAAGAGCGAAAGGGAGAGGGACAAGAGGAGAGCGTGCAGGTCTTGGTCCAGGAGACACAGTGCAGAAAGAAGGAGAGAATCTAGAGGGAGGAGATGGACCAGGTGGCAAAGGCCAGAGAGCTGGAAGAGAGAGTGCAGATGTTTCAGGTGGAAGAGAAGAGTGTGCAGGCCCTGCATCAGGGGACAGAGGCCAGAGAGCTGGAAGAGGTCGGAGAGGTGGAAGAGGCCAAAGAGGTGCGAGAGGAGGAGATAATGCTGGAATTAGCGGCAGAGGAAGGAGAGGGAGAGGAGGTAGAGATGCAGAGGAAGAGAACAGAGTGCAGATGATCCAAAATGACCAAAGGGTACGGACAGAGGTTTGTGTTACAAGAGTATGCTAAACATTTGATAGACTGCAGTAACATTATGGCTTGTAGTAAGATGTCACCATTTGTAAATGCCAAACTGTGGTTTGTTTACTTAGGCACTCATTCAGGTCATGAGTGAAGTGAGGCTACGAGCACTAGCAACTCAGGTCTTCTCCCGGAACCCTGGGTTAGTTTTTGATGCACTTCCTCCATTGGACAGCACAACCCCACCTAATGCTGCTCTTCCATGGTGCACCTGTGGGAACTGCAGGGAAATGGCCACAGATGCTGAAAGGAAATGCTGTGGCCAGGGGCCTGAAAACTGCATCAGCAAATTGGCACATTTTGATCTGTATTGTCTGAAGATGTTTTTTTGCGTATCCACAGATATTACAGAAATAATGTGTTGGTGGTAGCCCCGACCCCCAGGGCCAGTACACTGGCTTTGTACGCACCATTCGATACCACTCTCACACTCACACTTTGATACAACAGTTTACTTCCAGTTATTTATTGTTGTATGGTTTTACAAATGTTTTTTTGATTTGTTTGTAAAGAGCCTTCCTCCTTGATTTTTTTTAATAGAAAAAATATTCAGAATAACGATGCTATACTTTTTACAATGTAGAGACACAGTAACAAAAATGGTCTAATGATAAAGGTTACACAGAATAAATAGATAACTAAACAGCTGCTCTGTACTGTTGAGACGTTTTTAGTCTGGAATTATTGATAAGCAGCTTGTGACACAAAAGGTAGAATGGCAAAGAACAGGGTAAGGGTTGTGAGGCTCTGGAAACTGGGCTTCATGGGTCTTCAGTCTGGAATGCTGATACTGAGGAGAGCAAAATAAAAACTGAAGTTAGTTTATTTCAAACTTGGATATGTTATGCATGACATCTGACTTGGTGTGTGACATGTAGCCCAAGGTGCAAGGTACCAAGACCTCTCCTGACTTGGGTGTGCAGGAGTTTCTCAATGGTTGCTGCTGGCACAGGGGGAAGTAGGCCTTACTTTCTGGGGTCATCAGATCGTAGTGTCCTCCGTCTGGGCATCCCCTTACCAGCTAATCCCTTTTGAAGGATCATAGCTTGCAGTTCTGGGATGTAGCCATACGTCTTGGATGCCTTCAGAGTGTAAATCATATACCTGTGATTATTCTTCTTGTACAGCCTCCTGTACCTGAAATAGAAACAGAAAGGGGAGGGAAGAAGACATTTACATTCCAAGGCCCATGTGTAGTGTCCATTTTTATGTCCAAGTTCCATGGGCCGCGAACAATGTAGAGCCAGGTTGGATTAACGCACCTCTTTGTTTATGTTGCAAGAATGATTTATTGTCCGTGTACAAAACATAATCATGAATGAAAAAGTTGTTGTAAATTAGTCCATATATATGATCTTAATGAAAAACTGTTTCTTAAGTGTTAGTAAACTGTAGTTTAAAACCATTCCATGTTACAAAACCAAATAATAATTTTCAATGAAAAGTATGAAATGGCTATAACACCATGTTTTATAGTGTTTCAATGGTGTTGTAATATGGTATAATTGTTCAAAACAATAGCATAGAAATGAACAAGTGACTTACTGTTTGCTTCCATCAGATTTGCACAACTCTGGGCGGTCCTTGTGGTAATTGTAGTCTATCGCTGCAAGGAGCATCCTGGCCTCAAATACAGGGGGGCTAAATGCTGTGCACTTGCTAGCGTACATTAAAATATGGTTCTGGAAGGACTCCAGATCAACAGTGGACCTGTGGGGGGTGGGTGAGAAGAGACATTTTGTGGGATTTTGAAAATTACTTTCTAGCTACAGTAAATTACCTAAAGTGTAGGTATTTGTGGACCTCATTAAGTCACTGCTTGTTTCTCTTCAGGGCCTCGTGTGCCATGGAGCCTCACTCAAGCCACTGTTGAGCTCCACCAGATTCCAAGTCTGCATGCTGGCAGCCTCCCATGTGGGTAGAAAATCAAGCCATAGAAATGACAGCTGAACTTACAGCATGGATCCTTTTTTCCAAATTCTTGGCCCCATGCCACATATCCAAGCTGTGCTGCAGCCCAGGGTCTTTGTACTTTCCTTTGTCTTTGGAAAAATAACATGTACAATTAGTATAGTAATGCCCCCCCATCCCTCCAAAAAAGTTGTTCTACAAGTAACGCACAATTTCAGTGTCAACTTACTCATTAGTGCGGAGATCTGGGCATGGGCATCAGTGCAGACCTCCACTAGTTTCACTTCATTCAAAAGAGTGTTGACTGTCCACACAAATGCCTCTCCCTCCATGATCACAGAATTTCGCCCAGTCTCCCTTTTGTGTACAGTGATGACGGAGATGATTTCCCTGGATTCGTTCTCCATGGCAGTGTATGTACAGTAGTGGGCGCAATGTCCAGGGCTGTCCATTCTTCCATCCGCTATTCAATTTGTAAACAGAATCAAGGATTTTCACAGAACATCAAATTGACATATCGACATACTACTCTAGCCAATCTCAATTCTCTATTTTACCCCTTTCCCTTAGTTTTGCGTGTGCACGTGAGACGAAGGGCTATCTCAATTCTCATTTCGATCGAGGGGTAGGGATAAGGGCAAGCTGTAGATACCCCTTAAAACCAAGCAAGATCAGGAGCTTACTTGAAACCGAGGGGTAAGAGAAATACCCAACATACACCGCTCACACCGGAAAAACAAGCACACCGAGAGATTCATTGACATGAAATGTTGGCATTAATAAATATATTTATAAAATTAAAATGGTAATTGAAAGAATTCCATCAGGAAATTCCTTTGACAGCTGGCACCTGTACGGTAAAATATGATTCCTCCCTCCTGGAGGAGATAGTTGAAGCTGAACTTGAATAGTGCATAGTTTTCATAACTATTGGTGTGTGTGTGCGTGCGTGCGTGTGTGTGTGTGATTTTGTGTGTGTGTGTGTGAGACAGCCTCTGCCTAGTTTCCTTGTTCCTGATGTGAGCTCAAGACTGACAAATGTACTTCCTCTACTCACCCTTCTTGTTTTGTTCTGCTCTGCTTCAGTATGTCACAGCATGTTGGCATTCATGGTATGTTGGCATTCATTGGCCTGAAGAAGACCCAGCAGAGTCCAGACGTTGCCTGTTGTGCATTAAATTTATGGGAGTCAAAAGCAGTGTTGCAGACATTATATATTTTTTCATTTGAGTAAGTTTTGTTTTTGTCCTGCACCTGCCAGAAGGTGGGATGTGCACACAATAACTTTTTGCTGAACATTCAGCACTCATATGTCTATTTTCCAAAAACATCCTCTGGATATGACGCTGAGCATGTGCACTCATCTTTTTAGGTCTTAGGCCTGTTCTGAGTAGAACCTGTCCTGTTAAAACCGCTGTATGGTCTTGGCTACCGTGCTGCAGCTCAGTTTCAGGGTGTTGGCAATCTTTTTATAGCATCTTAATGTAAAGCAACATTTATTTTTTTCAGGTCCTCAGAGAGCTCTTTGCCATGAGGTGCCATATTGAACTTCCAGTGACCAGTATGAGAGAGTGTGAGAGCGATAACACCAAATGCAACACACTTGCTCCCCATTCACACCTGAGACCTTTCTTACACTTTAGAGTTACATGACACCAAGGAGGAAAAATGGCTCTTTTGGCCCAATTTGGACATTTTCACTTTGGGGTGTACTTACTTTTGTTTCCAGCGGTTTAGACATTAATGGCTGTGTGTTGAAGTTTTTGTGAGGGATGTACTCACTTTTGTGAGATACTGTATAACCAACAAATGTATATAAAATATGCCAACCCATTAGGAAAAATGATAATGACAGCTGAGCGCCTTTGGGGTGAAATGTGACACCATGAGATAAGTCACAGCATGTCCCTCATCAAGCTCCCCAGGCATTATTAGGGCTGTCACTTTTGTGAAAAAATCCTGTTCGATTCGTGAGACATAATTGTTCATTGAATCGATTGTAAAATCGGTTTTTCATGTCTAAAGACGTTTCAATTTTCAACACCAAATATAGGACAATCCACGAACAACTAACAGGCATTAGGACGAAAGTAAAGGGGGCGCTTGAACACGCACAATGGTTTGAAGTTTCGTGCACAATGACAAACAGGAGTGCAACATTCTCGAAAAACAATAAGCTGAGTGGACTGCCATAACATCAGTGAAAAACATTACTGCAGGCTTCAACGTGGCTGCGTTTACAATTAGAAATGTCAAACAAATTTAAGCCTCACATTAGAACTCACGACTGCACTGTTTGCATACCTCTTTGTCCTTCTCCATAGTCTGATATACCCAAACCCCAAAGTGCTTCCATATCGAACTCCTAAAGTTATAAGGGCCTATCACTCGTATCTCTCAGGTTGCACAGGTTGATCGCGTTGTCCTCAATTTTTTGGCAAAACACCAGCAGCACAGCAGCCGATTGAAAAAGCTGTTTTCGGTGCGTAAAATTGGTGGGAATTTTCTTTTTAGCTTTCGCAATGCTTACTGCACTTCGGAATTCTTTGATATTTTTCAGCTTGTTCCTGAGTTTTGTTACATCTATCTTTTTCATTTGTTTAATTCGTTTAAAATTAATAGGGTACATATTTGGATAAAATCGATTCCCTATTTTAGTTTTCGAAACTTGTGTTGGTTCGTCCAATCTATTGTGCAATCGATTTTCGAACGTAAAGTGACAGCCCTAGGCATTATACACAGTTCCTTCTTCCTGGAGGAAAGAGCTGAGGTAATTTAGAATACTGCAGTTTGTACATCTGTTGATGGTGTGTTTGTGTGTGTGTGTGTGTGTGTGTGGGAAAGAGAGCTAGAGAGACTGTATGCCGCATCTGCGTATAGATTCCTTGTCCCTTATGTGAGCTTAAGACTGTTCTTTCTCCCCCATAGAGAATTGATCTTTTTGTTTTGTGCTAACAACTGAAGTCAGCTGGTGACTGCATGACATCTTTCTGAATGGATACTGTTAACACTGATTATATAATAGCTAAGCAGTGTTGATGCAGCAACGATAAATATAACGTTTCATAGATCCGCCAATAAATATATTTCCTCTATCAAAATGGTTTCCAAGCAAAATTGAGACACAGCAACTCAAATTTTTGAAGCAAGTTGTGTTAGCACAGTAATATAGAATGAAATGCAGTCTTGTACACCATGGTGACCAATCTCATAGCCACACCCACTTTCACAGTTCTCAGTGCCCCAACCAAGCAATCATTACCCATAACCACCATAACCAGTCAGGTTGCATTTTAAAATTGAAATTGTTGTATTATACTGATAATTTTGATATTCTTAATCTAAGTTATTTAAAACACTTTAGGTCAGAGTAGACCATGTGGCAGTATGCACAACATGAAAGTAGTCATGGAACCACAGCCTTCCTATCTGTGTGTGTGTGTGTGTGTGTGTGAAAGAGACTGCATGGTATATCTTACTCCTCTAAAACACTTGCACATAGACAAAAATCAAGCAACTTCAAACACATCTTCATCAAATTGACAACACATGCGCACCATTTAGAAAATGTGCTGCAAATTCAATTACACATTACACAAACCACACAGAGACAACACAATGGAAGTGTTTTTGAAGGATACTTAAAAGTGATGATGTCTGGAGACTATAAATAACTTTTTTTTCCTGACAGTTTCCCTTCAACCCCTCATTTCACACATTGTTTTACTATAATCTCATTGTCTGCCTTTGTATAAATATTTTTGCTGCTTCTGTACCGAAACTCATATTTACACTTACAGTTTTTTCCCTATTGCTAACACACTAAAATGACAAGCACAGAGAGCAAAACCTCTTCTCAAGTCTCCAAAACTCTAAACACAATTTCTGCTTTACACACATTTTGTATTTCAAAATGGCACTTTTTAAATGCACTGAACACGGTTCTCTGCATAAGACACAATGTTTGACATTTCAAAACACTGCCATTCAAATGACACTACATGAACTAATTGGCCAATATATGCATATGTTGCACTGACTTGTTTGGTGAAAAATAAAACATTAAATGTTTCAACAGCATGTGTGTATCTGCAAATATTTATGTGCATGTGAAGAATTTTCTACAATTTTAACTATTTTAGTATTATGGCAAAGCATACTAAAGATGAACGTGCTTTTATGCCCAACAGTGTGTAGTTGTTGGGACAAAAATCTGGTAATATGAATGAAAGTGTGTGCCATGTGGTGCAAAAGTTTGATTTTGATAATGCTATATGTAGTTTTGGTTGTATTTTGCAGGATATATGAGTATGAGTATGAGTATTTTGCAGTTTGGGTGTTGTGAATCGTGTGTGAATTCTGATAAAACCAGCCTATTTGCAAAATTATGTTTTAGCACAATGATAACTGTAATGATAACAACTCCATCCAAATATGCACATCAGTGAAGACCTCTCCTGGACCACCAACACTGCATCACTGGCGAAGAGAGCTCAGCGCCGCCTGTACTTCCTGCGGAAACTCAGGCGAGCAAGTGCTCCACCAGCCATCATGACCACATTCTACCGAGGCACCATTGAGAGCATCCTCTCCAGCTGTATCGCTGTGTGGGGCGGAAGCTGCACTGAATACAACAGGAAAGCCCTGCAGCGCATAGTGAACACAGCTGGAAGGATCATTGGTGCTTCACTCCCCTCCCTTAAGGACATTTACACCACCCACCTCACCCATAAAGGCGACCAAAATTGTGAGTGATGCAAGTCACCCGCTCACAATCTGTTTGATCTACTGCCCTCTGGGAAGAGGTACAGAAGCCTGCGCTCCGCACTACCAGACTCACCAACAGCTTCATACACCAAGCTGTAAGGATGCTGAACTCTCTCCCTCCTCTCCCCCTCCACCCTCAGCTACATAACATCCTGGACATTGGACCCACAATGGCCGCCTGCACTCTCCACTTGCACACTTGAACACTTGCACACTTGTACACTTTACAACTTGGTGTTGTTGTCCTGAAAACACAACACTTCTGCTGCTCTTACATAACTTGCACCACTATGCCACTTTCTTTATTACTCAGGTCAAACAGAACTACCCAAGCCTCTTATTGGCCTGACTTTGCACTAGTTTTTTATTGACTGTCTATGCACAATTTCAACAAAATTTTGCTGCTCTTATTTTTTCATTATTATATGTGCCCTCTTATTTACTTATTTACTTACTTTTTTGTTTACTTGAATGTTATGTTTGTCTGTGGACTTAAAATTGGTAAAATATGTCTTGTCTTCACCGTGGGATAGTGAGAAACGTAATTTCGATCTCTTTGTATGTCTGGAACATGTGAAGAAATTGACAATAAAGCTGACTTTGACTTTGACTTTGACTTTGATATACATTTAAGGTGGTAAAACCCAAAGCACCTGTCATCCAAAAAACATATGACGTTGATGATGAACTACCCTGAACACTCAGAAAAACGGAATATCAACTCTAAAACAGCACAACAAAATGATTCAATCATGAATGAGTCTTGCAATAAAAGAGACGCCAAAACTAGACACACATTTTAATGAGAATGATCTAGGGCGAGCATAGTTGCTCCACAATGGAGAAATGCCAGACCAAATGTTGTGGGCGGGACTAAGTTCGGCTGGCACCCAGGCTATATGCTGGGTATAAACTAAATTGCAGTTGATGTGAGAGTCAGATCTGCTGCAGAACATTAATGGCATCATCTTCTGACCATGCTAGACCCATATGTTGTGGAAATTGCACCTGGTGGAGGTTGTAATGACAACCAAACAGTATACTATAATATACAAAGATCTCCTGAGTCTAGCAATAAAAGATGAGAGAGATGCCAAAATTAGACACACATTTTAATGAGAATTATTTTCACCCTGCTGATAACTAACAAAAAATAATAATAAATGTACATTTTATAATATACAATACTTGGGTCAAGACAATCAATTGGATTAAATATTAAATATTAGTAACCTCCAGCCCACTGCCTCTGCTACACTGAGAAACAGTCTGTCTGTAATAACTCCTGAACATAAAACATCCTAAATGCTTACTTTTCAACCAATTGACGATTGGTTTGGTTTGTCAGTATGTGTCTGTCGTTTGGTTTGATTGGTTTGTAAGTATGTATCTGTAATCATGCCAATCACGCCTCCAGCTAAACCACCAACAACACCTCCCTTCAGGAAGCCGAAAAACGCCCCAATGCTCCCTCCTAAAGCACCAGCTACTGCTCCTTCATGACGTCTGTCTTTGTCTGTTGTCATGTGTTTCTTCAGAATGTCGGCGGTGAATGTTTTGCCGATTGTCCAACCTAGAGTAGCCCCTAGTGCACTGCCAACTGCCTGTCCGAAGTATGGATGTATCAGTCTCAAGAACGTGTATGCTAAACCACCAAGAGTTCCGCCCACAGCTCCATCTACTGCTCCCCTCATGGTGCAACCAAACTGAGTGTCCACCTTTGCTGCTACATCTTTTCCTGTAATTCTAGTAAACAGGTTGAGTACACAATTACATCCTGTCTGAAATGCATCGACTATTTCTTTAAATCCTGCCAAACACTTGGATTCATTTCCCCTACAGAGTAGTTTAAGCACCACTGGGATTACTGTTAAACTTCCGAGTGTGAAGGCATGCACCATTACACTTGTAAACATTACTGTGCTAAACCCCACAACCAAAAACATTGCGGCAAAATATTGCTTTATTCCACAAAGTTTCTGTTTCCATTTCAAAGTTTTGGTTGACCACCTTCGTAGTTCTTCTGCCTTTTCTTCTTTCTCGTTGGTAGATGTGTGTGCAGCTGCAATTACACAGAGGTATATGAGGTGTATATACATCAGAGTATGAAATATAATGTATGTAAGTGCTTTCTTATCTCGGCAGGCAACGTCATTTAGAAAGCGTATGCCACTGCAAAGTCACATATAGTAGGCTATGACTATATATGCCTTTATATTGTCTTCATCAGAGGTGGGACCAAGTCACTGTTTGGCAAGTCACAAGTAAGTCCCAAGTCTTAGCAGTCAAGTCCAAGTCAGGTCCCAAGTAAAGACAGAGAAGGGCAAGTCGAGTCCAAGTCCAAGTCACATCAAAGCCAAGTCGAGTCCAAGTCCCAATCTTTTTCAAGTCCTGAACAAGTCAGTAAACAAATCAGGTACTCTTCACTTCATAATGCCATTATTAGACTATTGATCATAATTTTAACACGTCAATCTAATCTACAGTATTTTTTTTATAAATACAGATTAAAATATGTCCAATGTTTCTGTCTTGAAATTTTTTACGATATATGCGCATACCTGTGAAATACAGGCATGAGCATACCTGAGTAATCTGTACGAAACGGATAGCTACATGACACTCAGCACAGCAGCAAATATATATATTGTTTTTCCAAATTGCGGCATCCACTGTAAGGATGAGTAATAATTTGACTGATGGCATTTCACTGCGCTAGGCCACAGATTTGCCTGCAAACAATTTATTAAGCTGTCTGCCAGTGGCGACTCATAAAAGTCAAGGTCATGGTTAATGATTACAATAAATGGTGATGAGAAGAATCGTCACATAGGCTACATTAGGAAATTGCTGCGGTTAAATATTTTATGTTTTTATTAGGGGTGTCAAACGAAAAAAAAAAATAACTAATTAATCTCATATTTTGAAATGAATTAATCTAGATTAATTGTGATTAAAAAGTTTCTCCCTAAAGACTAAAGCTTCTTATATGGCATCTTAAATACAGCATAAGTCACAAAATTACTGAGTAACCACAAAGGTAAAAGTAAAACACTTCTATATTTTTTAAATGATAATAATGACACAGTAATTTTGTTTTAAAGTATTAATTTCTTAAATACTACACATGTGATGCTGTTTAACTCATTTGTAAATGGTGCACTGTCACTTTAAGCCCATTGTGTGCCACTGTCCACACGTTCTCCTAATGATCTTTTTTTACCAGCTCCATTCAAATATATGGCTAGTCCAGAAACTCTAACTTAACATGTATAGCACCACATGTATAGCACAATATTAACAATGATAAGCATGATATTAAGTTGGCACAAACAGCTTTCATTCATTTGGAAATGAAAGCATGTAATGACATGATGCTTGCTAGACATTTTCCGTTTGCAATTAAAAGTGAATTATGAGCCTGGTAGCTAGTAGCCACCTAGCTAAGTGGAATGCGTTTCAATCGGCATAATATTATGTGCTTCATGTAAACGAATTATTGAAGACTTCAAGACTCACCAGTTCCATTACACAAAGGCAAAGCCGACTCTTATATATCCATATCCTTGTCCATTTTCCAAATCACAGTGAGTGCAGGCTATGTCAAAGTGCCCTGGCTCTCACAGTTTATAACAGTACACTGTAACAAGATTCTGTGATTTTCACAGCATCACTGCTGTTTTTGAGAAAAATGTGTACTGTATTTGTGAATACAGTATGTTGCTGTAGTTTCGCTATGAATTATGGTCAAAAATGGTCAAACTACAGTAATAAAAATTTGCTGCGAATCATAACACAGTAATAAATCTGACTCCTCCCTAACTTGTCAGCTTTTTGAAAATTTTGAAAAAACATGGCGGAAAATCAGTTGGGGTTTTCTGTTTTCTTTTTGCACATAAATACAAAGTTAAGCTCCCAGATAGTGTCGTGACTTTTATTGACATATATCCTTTAGTTTATATATCTTTTATGTAGTATCTTCATTCTGTGTAATATCATTGTTTTGTGAAACTGAAGTCTGTAGTATGTTCAGTGTGGGAAAGGAAGACTGGTTTAAGGGAAAGAGCAGACCTGGCTGACAGGGTCATCAATAAGGTTTGGCGCCAGGAAATGTAATCAAAACCTAAAGAATGTAGGAATAACAGGATGAGAGGGCAAAGGTGAAGTACCATTACTTGGTCAGTTATCTGTAAACAAAGAGTGTCTTGTCTGGGATGACTTGAAGGGGTATAAAGGCTGGACAACAGCCAGAGGATGTTAGCTTACTTAGCTCACTTTGCTCACTGCTCACTTTGCTTAGCTTAGCTTGCTTCACTAACTAATGCTCCGGAGTGCATTAAAGCCATCATCTGCAGTATACATCCACAGTGTGCGGACTTCTTTTGATGTTGTATTATTTAATGTGGATTTGACACCACAATAGCAAGGTGACATTGATATTATGTTGATTTTCCATCCAAATCATCATTTTGAAAAGATATTGAAAAGTCATGGATTTATGGTTTACTGGGAAATTTTGACGTGGTGATTGAAGCGTGCACAGCGGCGGCGTTTGAACTGTCGGCGGGAGATCATTTTGAGCAACAGTTCAGTCAGTCAGACCAACGGTGTTCAGCACTCTGTCAAGTTCGCAGCTCCACCTTAATGGTAAGCAAGCATTTATTTATGTAACGTTAGTGTTTCATTGTGAAATTGTACTACATTAAATTCAGGCATGTGTACAGTCTATGTACGTTGTACTGTCTAACTTACAAACTCATCCATGCTTGTTGGATCAACTAGGTAAGTAAGGTTAGGCTAGCTATCATAGTTGCTGTTGCTGTGAAGGTGGCATTAACGTTAATGTTTTATGTTACGTTAACGTTTTGGCAGTCTCATTTATATTAGGCCTAGCTGCTACCTTAGTTCTCAGTAAGTTACAGTTTATTATATTCATATAATTTATATAAAACATTAAGCTAGTAGTGCTAGGCCTAGTATGTTACTGTCACAATGTTAGGCTGAAGATGATGTGCTGCTGGTTAGCGTTAGCGTGGAGGTTTAGCTGCTACCAGCTAACTTATGTAACGTTAACTCATCGTAATCAGTACATATATCTATGTGTTGCTGCAAGCAAACATCATCAATGAGCTCACCCAGCTGGCTAACGTTAGCAGCTAAATATACCTTCTTGAAACTGAGTTATGCTAACACCATCTTCAGCCTGGCATTTTGACAGGAAACTCAAAAAAACATACAGTATATATATAAATGATTATTCTAAAGTTTCACTTGTAAGTAGCCTTCAGTTTCAGTTGAAAATTGTTATCTAACACTGTTTATCTTTTTTTCTTCTATTTCTGCTAGGTGCTGCTTTACTCTGCTACTGGTGGTGGATCAGGCTGACTGCAACCGTTGGTCTAACGTTAGGATGCAGCACCACGAGAATTTCTAAGCGGAAAAAAGTGAATAAATGTACTTGCTTTTCAAACTGATAACAAGTTGTCAATGGTTATTTATGCAAGTTTGTGTAGCCTAAACCATACCTAGGCCTAGTCAAATTTATCCTGGCTGTAGATAAAGCAGGATATGAATTTCCCAAAATTACTGTATATAATATTACAGCACTGGTATTACTACTGTACTAAGTTACAGTATGATCCATAAGTACTGTGATTAAAAATACGGTGAACAATTCAATACTGTATACACACTGGTAGTACTACTGTAGTTTGCATTTACAGTATCAGGCATAGGTACTGTGATTTCATATACAGTAGGTGTACTGTAGAGTGAAATACAGCAACTTGCTGGTTATTTGCTGCCAGCAAGTTGCTGTAAATTTTACGTTAAACTTTTTACAGTGTAGTGAGAACCGGATAAATCCGCAGTTTCCACTAATCTTGTCTTTGTTGCCTTCATGATTTCCTTTCATACGTTTCTTATATTTAAAAGGAGATATCAGTCATCATCAACAATGACAAGCCAGCAGGAATCTGCCACTTGTTTTCTCTCCCTTTCGTGCACGCTGAGACGCGTTCTCAATTAAATGTCGTAGGCTAGCATACGTTCAAGTTGGATCTTAATGGAGAGGCCCCGAAAAGTATCATCTTTATGTAACATGCTGTTGGTGCATTTTGACATTGTAAACGTTTTCTAACAAGAGTGCAAATCAGTTTGCAGTAAAGCTACTATTTATTTAATTTTGGTCCTTCCTTCCTCTGTCTCTTGGTGCCCTTCACACAGTGTGTGATGTGTGGTGGTAACAGTAGCACTAATCACTGTGCTCTGCCCGTTTGTGTCCACTATGTGTTTTGTTTTTGTCTTTGCGGAAGTGAAAGCATCTCTGGGGTGACTGGTCCAGGATCAGGAAATTATTTTTTGACTCGAGACATGTCAAGTCATTACAAGTCAAAGAGGCAAAGTCCGAGTCAAGTCTCAAGTGAATAGTATTCAAGTCCAAGTCAGGTCGCAAGTAATGCCGAATTTTATCAAGTCGATTTTGAAGTCATTAAAATCATGACTCGAGTCCAAGTCATGTGAATTTCGAATTTTAAAAACATCATTGAAAAAAATACCCTCAATTTCCAATCAACTTTCAAATTCATCAAACGTCTATCAACAAAAGAAGCAAACAGCGACTATAGTATGTTGATAATTATAAGGTTATCTCAATTAAAATGATGACTATATGGTATTAGGCAGACAATCTGTTGTGTTTTGCCAGCAAATACATTTAGCAAATAGTATAATGGAATTAAGTATGAATTGTTCAAAAGTAATGACCCAAGGAACTTAGTAATTAAAAAAATGGCATTTTTATCACTTATGACCCTGTTTTTAAGCCTCCATATCTCAAAAAAAGTAAATACAAGCTTAAAGTTTTGCACAGTAGTTGTTGGGTATAATGGTATTATTCACCTAAAGAATGATATAACAATACTATAAACATGCTTTCGAAAATGTTTGAACATGATCATCCAGCCTTTCAAATGGTTGCCATTGTATTAAAAGAATAAATCTACTTAAAAAGAATGAAAGTGATTAGCTGCTGTACCTGTTTCTTTCATAGCTGTGTCCATCCTGACAAGTTGGTTCCCCGTACAGTGTATGTGTGAGTGTGTTTGTGTGTGTGATGTATAAGACTGACTGATCACATTTGTTGAGAGCTCTTATGCATTCGTTCAGAGGGTGTGTCTAATGAAATAATTTGTGTGAAATAATAAGTTGTGTATGTGTTTGTATTTTCCATGCGTGTGTGTGTGTGTGTGTTTTGTGTCCACAAAATGAGGATTAGAAGGACATGTATGGTCATGTCATAATATAAGTGTGTGTCCATCAGAGG
Source organism: Alosa alosa (assembly GCF_017589495.1). Taxonomy (NCBI): domain Eukaryota; kingdom Metazoa; phylum Chordata; class Actinopteri; order Clupeiformes; family Clupeidae; genus Alosa; species Alosa alosa. The sequence goes on from NC_063195.1 coordinate 14,895,270, forward strand.
TGGACAACGTACACAATTCCTTTACATAAGTGAAAGTACAGATACACCTTGACACAGCTGATCAGTTTGCTGTGGAAGAAGTAAATTTTCAGTCAGTTTTCAGCTCACACCAGGAACAAGGAAAACTAGGCAGAAGCTTCATTACACAACATGCGTCTCTCACTCACTCACTCGCACGCACGCACACACACACACACACCAGAGGTGGACAAAGTACACAATTCCTTTACTTAAATGAAAGTACAGATACTCCTTGTCAAAGTTCCAAAGTCAAAATGTTACTTCAGTTTAAATACAAAATAACTTGCGTTATGAAGTATTCAAAGTATTCAAAACTACAAACTATTTTTATGTAATGGTCTTTTACACAACTAGATGTACCGCAGAGCAGTACAAAATATGACCGCCACCCAGTCCAGCACATTTTTTCCTACTTTGCTCCTTTTTTGTGTGTTTTGTAGAATTCTGGGGTATTCTCACTGTATTCTGATGTGTTCATATGTTACTTCTGTGTGTAGGATACAACAGGGAGAGGTTCATATTATTGTACATAACTGTGCCTTAGGCCTGTATACCAGCAGGAAGGTCATACAGCCTGATGTTTAGGAACATCCGAGGAACATCAGTGATAACATGGGCCGAGGGAGACAGCGACCCGAGGAGCATCTTCTGTCGGAAGGCTCAGCAGCCGCTTCTAATAACAACCACAACTGTTAGACTCTGCACAGTTTTACTGTTTGAGACAGCCTGTGTTCTGTTATTCATTATTGTACCATCTACAATAAATCATCATCTAATCGCCGATCCTGATCCTGCCGTCAAGCTTTATTGACCATCTTCAATACAGACATTAGAACTAAAACACAACGCAACAACCAGAGAATCTAACAGTTTGTAATTGAGTGTGTGCAGTGTGTGGTTGTTTTTGTGTATATATGTTTTGTGTGTGTGTTTTTTGTGTGTGAGTGTGTGTGTGTGTGTGCGTTTGTTTGTGCATGTGTGTGTGTGTATGTGTTTATGTGTTTGTGTGCGTGTTTGTGCATACATGTATGTGTGTGTACATGTGTGTGTTTTTGTGTGTGCGCATGTGTGTGTGTGTCTGTCTTTATGTATGTGTACATAAATAAAGCAAATCAGGGAACCACCTACTTTTTGCGATAAGTGCCATGGGTTCTTTAACAACCATGGTGAGTCAGGACCTCAATTTAACATTCATGCAAAGGAAAAAATCTCCTGCAGTACAGTGTCCCTGTCACTGCAATAGGACATTGGGATTGATATTTGTTTGGTGGCTTTTGGCCACAGGGAAGAGTGCCACCTACTGGCCAGCCACCAACACCACTTCCAGCAGGAACCTACTCTTCCAAGGAGGTTTCTTATCCAAGTACTAACCAAAACATTAGTTCATAGATTTCATATGTAAAATACATTTTATACAACCCCACCCCCATCTTGCCCGTTCATAATTCTGAGAAATTATTCTTAAATTGTGTGCTTGTACGTGTTTATGTGTGTGTGTGTGCCTGTATGTGGGTGTGCCTGTGTGTGTGCATGTGCATGCATGCGTACATATGTCTACTGTGTGTGTATGTGTCATACGTATGATTACTGTGAATGTATTTGTGTGTGTGTGAATATCTGTTTATGCACATGTGTGCATATGGAATGGGTTAACATGACCCCTGAAGGCAAACATACTAGGGCTGTCAAAATAACTGATTAATTTTGATTAATTAATTTGAGACAAAATAACTGATTAAAAAAAATACCGCAGATTAATCGATTCCATTTGACCTTTGACCCCGAGCCGTTCTAGTCAGTAACCGTTAGACTGTAAAATGAAGGAGAGAGAAGAAAATGTGCTGCCTAGATCATTGATTGTAACATTTACTTTTAAAAAACGGCCTGATGGTGTTGATAAAAATAAAGTGTTGATTAAAATAAAGTCTTTTGCAATTTCTGCAGCAAGGAATTTGCATATCACTGGAGTTCGTCAACTCTAAAGTCGCACATCAATGCAAAGAAATAGTCTTGACATTGAGGGGAGTGTTCATTTTGTCCCCTAGGTTATATCTGTGGCCTGAAATGCCTTGTATGTGAAAAAAAAAAACTTATTAGGTCATATCATAGACTATTATGACCATTATTTGAACAGTGAAAATAATAATAAAAGAGTTTTTGAACTCTAATGTCAGTAATGCTGATTATTCAATGATTCATTTGAATTTAAATATTTAAAATACTTTCACAGCAAAAATTATATATGTGATTAATTTAGATTAATTAATCACAGAGTATGTAATTAATTTGATTAATTTTTTTAATCGATTGTCAGCCCTAAAACATACACAAACAAATGGTCATCCTAGGCCCTACGGTTCTCAAGATATTCACAGAAAACTCTGTTGGTGTATGGTCACTAAATGAACACATAAATTAATTTATTGTATGGCCCCCCTATGAACGAAAGTCCACAAAACTTGGCATGCATTCGGAGGGTGTCATAATGATCCTCCACTTTCAATTTCGTGCAGTTTTGACCATGTCAGCCAGAGATATTGTGATTACAACACCTAATTTTTTGCTTTTTAATTTTTAACTAGGTGGCGCTATACATGAATTGAGTGGTAATGGGATGGGTTGAAATGGCCCCTTATGACCAACAGCACTTACTTAAAGAGTAGGTGGTTCCCTGATTTGCTTTATTTATGTACAGATACATAAAGACACACACATTTAAAGTAGGAAATGAACACAATTTGACAAGCGTGACTTATTTTTGTGGAAAAAATGTGCTGGACTGGGCGGCGGTCATATTTTGTACTGCTCTGCATAAGCAACATGGGTGTATTTTTATGGGTTTATTTTACTGTTAACAACTGTTTTATTGTGATATTGTACTTAATGTAAATAAGGAATGGAATGTACATCTAGTTATAGTACTGATATTGGTATAACAAATGAATGACTGTACATTTTTATCTATTGTCTATCTATCATTTTTGTTCAATTGTGAAGACATACCATACATAACATATTGAATGACTAAACAGCTTTAGGGTGCATAATGGCTTAGAATGCAGTGCAGCCAGCAACATACAGTATTTGGGGACATTGTTCACTATTGCTCCAGGCATCACAAATTGCTTGGAGGAGAATGCACCGTAGTTACGCACTTGTCAGATTTGTAAAATGGAGGTTAGGTTTAGTTTAGTTTAGTTTATTTGACAAACCATTAAAATACATGTTGGTACAAATCATGCATTAAAACAGTGTCAAGGATAGCACAAAAAGTCATAGACTTATTTCCATTGTGGTCTACTACGCTGCCGTAATCAAAATGACACTGCACTAGGCAGTTGGCTAGAAGGCGTAGGCTTTCGCTGTCCAGCAGATCGGCCTTTCTGGCAAGAAACTTTGTGCGGGCGTTGACTTCGCCCAGCACCTGTAGCGCCATTCTCTCCCCACCCAAACTTTCATCTAGAACATCTACTCTCATAGCAACACTTACAACAAGTCTTACTGATCCTAGCACTCACCAGCCGTTAAACTGACAAGTAACTGTTAAAATACAGCACTCACCGACGCACTTATTCTTACTGTACTAATGTGTTTTTTTTAAACTGTCCTAAAATTGTGAGAATTGTTCTAAAACTTATTGTTTACCATGTTGTTAGTCGCTTTGGTTAAAAAAGCGTCAGCCAAATGTAATGTAATGTAATGTAATGTAATGTAATGTAATGTAGAACACACCCTAGGTACTTCACTGTTGTTTTTGCTGCTATCCTCACAGACCCTACCTCTACTCTTAGCTCCTGAGCCTTCTTTAATCTGGGTTTGGACCCAAATAGAATGGACTCTGTCTTCCCTAGATGTAGAGACAGTCTATTGTCACAGCCAACTGGTTATTTTGGTGAGTTCTTCTCCTAGTCTACTTTGGAGCGTGTTCTTATCTTTGTGCGAGATGAGCAGGGCTGCATCATCTGCAAATAAAAACAAGTTACAGGAACACGCATCTCTCATGTCGTTAATATAAAGTAAAAATAGCAGTGGTCCTAAAACACTCCCTTGCAGGACCCCGCATACTACTGGTTTGGTGTCTGACATAAAGCCATTAACCTCCACCTTCTGCTCCCTGTCTGTCAGGTATGAGCTGACCCACCCTGTAGCGGTGCCATTCATCCCTATAGCCTTTAATTTATTAAGCAGTAGACTATGGTCTACTGTGTCAAAGGCTTTTTGGAGATCTAGTAAAACCATCCCACACAGTTTCCCTTTATCCATCTCCTTTCTAATGAAGTCATGTATGTAAAGTAAACATGAGTCTGTAGAATAGTTCTTCCTGAACCCGGACTGAAATTCATACAAAAGATTTTCCCTATCAACATATTCTGATATCTGTTCATGCACCACTCTCTCTAAGATCTTAGATGTAACGCTCAGAATGGATACTGGCCTGTAGTTACCATAATGGGATCTACTCCCTTTTTTAAACAGGGGAATAATCTTAGCATGTTTAGTGCAACTGGTACAATGCCTTGTTCCAGTGAGAGATTGATCAAATGTGCAACACAAGGAGCTATCACCTGTGCCCCATCCCTTAAAAACTTGGCAGAAATATTATCAAGGCCAGTGGCTTTTACCGTGTTAAGCTCTCCTAACATCTCTGCTACCCTCTCAGCTGTCACTTTGGATAATGAGAACGAATTAGCCTGTACACCTTGTCTGGAGTAGAAACCCTGTATATATTTGTCCCCATGTTCTTCTGTCTTGGGAGGCAGAGCCTCACCCAACTTGCTGGCTACCGAGGCAAAATAGTTATTAAACTCATTGGTTACCTGTGCTTTATCAAATTCTATCGTGCCCTTTATTTCAAGGCCAATAGTGTGCATTCCGTTGTTGACCTTGCCCTTGCAGCCTATGTCTTTTAGAGTCTTCCATAGCTTCTTTGAATCGTTTTTATTTTCATTTATTAGATTCATGTAATATTCCTTTTTAGCTACCTTAATAAGTCTTTGTGTTTCATTTCTACATTTCTTGTAAATATCAGCATCAGCTTGGTCCTGTGTCTTTTTATACCTCTGCACTGCATTGTTTTTGTTTTTATTGTTGAAAGGGTCTATGGACGAATTTAATGTAATAGACTTTTACAATAAAACATTATCGTTTGATAAATAAATGCTTGCTTACCATTAAGGAGGAGTGAACTTGACAGAGCTGAACACCCCCGTTGGTCTGACTGAACTGTTGCTGAAAATGATCTCCTGCTGGACAGTTCAAACCATAGACTGTATATATAGAACTGGACAGTGTGCCGAATGTTAAGAGTGATGCGAACGTTAGTCCAGAGCCCCCTGGTGGCTGGCTGCAGTACAATGTGTAACTCCGCCCATCCCCATGTATTTCAATGGCCAAGTAGCCAACTTTCCGTGTCACTTTTCTCTCCTAAAACTATTTTTGTATCAACAACTTTTTATTCGAAAAAAAAAAATTCAAGATGCTTCAATACACACAATTTTTCTTTTCTCGCTGAAATAATTTTTTTTAATGTTATATTAACAAATCTAAAAAGGGCGTGTTTACACCTATGATTGACAGCTGGCTGGCTGCAGACACAACGCTTTGTCCATTATGTTTTACCGTCTAGGCTCCAGACACTACTACGTCATCGCTCACTTATTTTAACGACACCTGATTTCGACACATAATCTAACCTAAATAAGTGTTGCTGTTATTATGATTAGGCTATATCTTATCACAGTCTGACTAAATACATATTGATAGTCATACATTGTGTAGTTGTTTGTAAGAGACATCATTGTTAGTTGTGACAGATTCTAAGTATATTAGCTCATAGCATGCTAAATCATGCTAGCATTAGCCAGTTGATAGGTGAAGTAAAAGGGCTCTACTATATTGATCCTGACGTTAGCCATAGTCACCATCATTTACAGTCCTACTTGTTTCAAATGGTTTAACGTAACCAGTGATTGCCGCCATCATCGTTGCAACTTCATTTGAATACACTTAAGTCACTGGAGAAGGCGATGTTAAGTTTCATTAACGTTAACTCTTGCTTAGTTTTGACAATGGCAATAAACGCCACCTAGCCTGCTAGGTCGACAACCTCGGTATGCCCATTTATGAATCAGCCCGACAAATAACGTTACTTGTGTTTTAGTGAACACATTATTGGACCATAGCTTAACGTGAGGAGGGATTCAAAGTTACAAATGGCCAATTTGCTTAGTATGCTCAGAACAGTGGGCCTATCTGAAAATGCTTTAAGGTATCGTTGTTACCTGCGATTGCACTGCTGGAGAAGCATTTTGCATTGGTATGATTTGATCAGGTCTTGCCAGTGATGTGTAAATCCTCCCGTAGACGTACATCATTTCAAAATAATACGTCTAAATTGAAAACTGTGACAACTCATTGATAGGCTCTCAAAATATGTCTGTAATTATATGCCTCTACCACAGGCTTGCTAGTCTTTCACCAGAGAGGGTGCTCCATTATAAATCAAAAATGTAATATTGCAGCCTTCATGTCAGCTGTAAAAATATGAGAACATGGACCTACTACATCAGGATACTCTGTAAACATTTTACACATAATCAGGAAGCTACTTTGCTGTTCAGTGTGTGATGTGAGGAGTCACGATGTGTCCTCTTTGGCTGATTGAAGACCAGTCATGTTGCAGCATTCTGAATGATATATCACACAAAAGAAAAAAAAAAAACAAAAAACATTTAATATTGATTTAGTATCAACCAATAATTATTCTGATATTAATATTCTTGTAACGTCTACATCTTTGTGTAGGCCACAGTTAAATACTAAGCAATGGCCTCTGACTTAAATACCAAGGCAGTTAAATGACCGTGGTATGGTATAGTCTACGTGATACACAGGACTACACAGTAAACCCATTTAAAAAGCATCATCATCTCAGTATACCCATTTAAAATAGGCAAGGATCGTATTTAATAACATTTGGGGTTGCTCACAGTATACCCCCACCACTACAACTAACTAACTAGACTACACCACTGGTTAAATGGCGCATTGCAATTTACAATTTGTGTGAGTTCAGGGGCATACAGAAAGTTGAAAGTCAAAGTCAAGTCAAAGTTATTGAAAGTCATGTTTTTTCAGAACGTAGTGGTGCTGTGCCATGTCCCATGTATAAGGGGCTTCAGGTTGATCCAGTGATGGTGGGTGATGATGTCAGGGAGATGGATGTCAGGGGACTTGGAGAAAGGGGGAGGACATGCCACCTCAGACCACCCCAGCCAAACCACTTCACGTACAGTGGGCAGTGCTTCGACTTGGCCAGCTTCACTCGCGGTCTGCGCGTGGGATCACGCGGTATCACGCGACTTTAATTTGTATTTTTCCAGTGAGACGCTGCAACTACCCAAACAACCGGTAGATGGCTCAAGTGAGCAGGGTGTCTCGTAAAAAGAAATGGAGCCTGGAAAACCCTACACAGACTTCACTACAGACTTTAGCAGACTGGTTTAGAAATAATGGAATAGCCAGAAATATGCCTGCCCTGCCCTAATAAATAAATATTTGGTTAACTGCGAGTGAATCCCGTTTGCAGCCCTAGAGACGCAGGACAAATTAAACATTCTGGTTTTCTCCGAGTGCAACGATGATAGACAGACATCATTTGGACAAAATATAGAGTATTAACCTCCGTTGCTCAGCCAAATGCCTTCCTGTTATGTCCTGTTATCACGGAGTTACAGGCATAAACGATTTTGATCGTAAAATTTTTGGGAGCATTAGTCCAAAAAGACGTGACCCTCCCTCGCCAGCAATACATTTTTCTATGACCCTCCAAAGTGATTATGAAAAAATCACTGTCAACTTTTTCCGGGTTTATCGCCTACTGTATTTTAACGTTTTCACATATTTGGCCATAAGCCGTTTATCATAGGCTATCCTTTAAAACCAAACTACAAAGGCGAACACTTTAACAGGGGGAATTAATTGGGCATGAATCATGCTGAACGCTATTTCGCTACCTTAGAATAATAAGGTTATATCTGCGTTTTGAGTAGGTACAACCGGGACGAATGAAACATTCCGTTTTTCTCCGAGTGCAACGATGATAGACAGTCATCATTTGGACAAAACATGGAGCATATTAACCTCTGTTGCTCAGCCAAATGCCTTCCTGTTACGTCCTGGTATCACGGAGTTACAAGCGATAAACGATTTTTGATGGTCACAAGTTTACTTCATTAGTGCTCTCCCCAATCCCAGACGTTCACATTGCATGTTTGTTTGTAATGGATGCAACCGCGAGATAGGCTATGCGTTTGACAATGAGTTGTTAACAGAACCAAGACATATAGCCCAGCAGCAATCTAGGGACTGATCGTTATTTATTGAAGGGGCCACTGGAGGAATTTTGAGTGCTTCAGTTGGAAGTTGCATGACCCTCTCTTGCCTGCTAGAAATTGTTCAATGACCCTCCGACAGAATTGTTAAAAAAGACATGACCCTCCCCTGCCAATTGTCTTCCGCCCGCGCCACAGCCACACACTTTGTGATAACGTTCTTAAATCAATCTTTCCCGTGAGCTTGCATGCTACCAGTCCTTCCTTTTCAAATGTGTTGCGCCGGTTTGCACATTTTCACAAATAATCATATGTGATTAATAGTATGACAAATGATCCCTGTGCACGGGGACCGAAACAATGCATGCCAACTTTTTCCGTGTTTATCACGTATTTTAACTTTCCCCGGTGTCTTGCCGTTTTAATGTTTTCCCTTAGAATATCCCATATTTTAATACTCTCATAACAGCCCTGCCATCGGGCCTGTCTCTGTGTTGCCCTGTTGCTACCCCTTGACCTTCCAACGAAACCATATGTCTTCAAATCATCGTTTTCCTTGCTTGAAGGCGAACTTAGAGTGATGTTAACCTATTTAAGTTTAACGGCGTGATTGTCGTGAGAGCACGATTCATTGGCGCTTGCATGTTCGGCCTTATGTCACGCGGCGCACCTGAGGCTACTCAGCTGCAAGAGAAATAATTTCCCCTGTTTGTATGTTCACTGCAAGTTGGCCTACCATAACTTACCAACTCTGCACTTTAGACTGGCTATTTATATTTTTCTGTGAAATAAGCAAATGTATTTGTTCAACTTTATGAAGCAGAATTACGCATAGGGTACTTGGAACATAATACATTTGACAAAGGACAGATGAATGTTGCTAGTGACAAAATATTAACTTTCAGTGTTTTACGATGTCTATGTCATGGGGAAGTTTTCCCCCATGCATTTATTCTAGGTTACTGTCAATGACTGCCGTGAGAGAAGCGGGTTCTGTGTTTCGTTCAAGTCAGTGACTGGCCAGAGAAGCGGGGTCTGTGTTGTGTTAGCGTTCGCGTTAATTTATTTTCATTGGGCATACCGTGCGTGCCGGCCCACAGCTCTTCAGTTCTGGCGAAGCCAAAATTACTCCTTTTGAAACAATGAGTGCAGGAAGCGGCGTTTGTATGGTTATATTGCTTGACGGGGTTGTCCCAAGCAGCTTTCAGCCATAAGGCTACTTTGAGAACATTTCAATTCACCCGACACTAAAATTCAAAATGTTGAAAACTATTTCGGCATAGCCTATAAAGCAGTTTAATTAAAATGTTAGTTGTAAACAAACAAGCTACTTGGTGAGGCTTAGATGGCAGGAAAAATCTTCACGATAGGCCAATTAACTAACCACCCTGGTTCACACCTTCCCACCTCAGCTTAAAAGAAGTCAAGAGGACTCCTTACTCACAGACCTATTCACAAACCTGCGGTTTTGAAATCCTATGCAGCTACAGGAGCTTCCAATCGCGAGGAAGCAATTTTGCATTGTAGGCATAACTAACATGCAATACTTGCCGCCAACAACAACCAAAACTAGGCTAATCATTGTCAACATGTAAATTAAATGTAACATTATTGTGAATCAAATTAAAATGTTCTCTTTTGCAAACGTAGGCATAGTAACAGAATAATTTAATAATGTTACAAGATACTACATCAATCCGTATGTTTCATTGGGCTACTAGGCTATTTGTTTTGCCTTGATTCATTTAGGCTAGGCCTTTTTATTCAGGGGCCATATTCACAAAGAATTTTAAGGCTAAAAGTAGCTCCTAACTGGCTTAATTTAGGAGCAACTCCTAAAAATAATGGGCGTGTCACCCTAACTTTAGGACTCCTAATTTGTTCACAAAAGTCATTCACGAAGCATTTTAGACCTAAAAGTAGCACCTAAGTCTGGGACAGCTTAAGTCGAGAGGACTCTAACTCACTAAGACCTATTCATAAACAGCTTTTTGTGGCATTTTACGTTCGATGTTTTGAAATAGCCTATGCGTAACAGGAGCTTCAATTGAGGGAACAATTTTGCATTCATAAAAGGGATGCAATAACGCCACCAACAACAACCAAAACTACTCATTGTTAACATGTAAATGAAATGTAACGTTTCATTGTGAATCAAATTAAAATGTTCTCCTCTTTGCAAACGTAGCCTAGGGATATGGTGACAGATTAATTTAATAATGTTGCAAAGGTAGGCTACTGCATCAATCCATAGGCCTATGTTTTATTAGGCTACTAAGCTATTTGTTTTGCCTTACTCTTTATTCATTTAGGCTAGGCCTTTTTATTCAGTTATTAATCATCTTCCGTCCTTCGCACTACTTGTGTAGCGCACGCATTCTCCGACCTGTCACCTGTCAGTCATCATCGGAAGAGAGGTGTTTGGAATTCCCGCGTTACAATCGTCAGCCAATCAAGGTGGTCACTTCAGTCAAGCTCGTGCATGAATAATGACGTCATCCATAGCCACGAAGACTCAGTTTAGGAGTTGTCTGAAAGGCTTTGTGAATAACTTTTAAGAGAAAACTCCAATCTAAAATCTGCGATTTAGGAGTAGCCTACTCCTAGTAGTAAGATAAAAGCCTTTGTGAATAGCCTACGGCCCCAGTTATTCATCATCTTCCGTCCTTGTGTAGCGCACGCATTCTGAGACCTGTCACTCATCATCGTAAGGGAGGTGTTTGGAATCATGCCCGCGTTACAATCATCAGCCAATCAGCCAATCAAGGTGGTCACGCTTGCCCATTTACCCAAATTAATGGTAGAATATTACTGATGATCATTGTTATTTAAGAACATGCAGTGTGCATAGGGTACCAAAAACATCTTGCTTGTGAAAAAGCATCATAACGCACATTCTGGCGGGTCTGTTATTTACTGTAGGCTGCGCAAACCACATGCCTTTATTTTGGGCAAGCCTGCATTCATTCAACCTTTATTTATTCTCGGAGGGTCATTGAGGGAAGCCCTCATTTTCAATGAAGCCGAAATTACAGAAGCGAAGCAAAGCGCTCCACAAACAAGACAACATTCGAGGCCTTCTGTTGAAGAATTTTATATAAAGCCAGGAGTAATCCTCCTGCCCCTGATAGGCCTACCACAGCTGTGGATAGTGTGGAATGTTCAAGTAATAACACAATCCAATGTGTGTCTCAATTGTCCCCCGCTGACCACCTCACACATTTCTCTAGATTTTGCAACGAACTTACATGACACAATGCCATAAAATATGCCAGTTTTAGGACACAGAATAATGTTTGTAATGATACCAGGTAGGCCAGGTATTGTCGAAGGTGCATGGTGAAGTGAAATTCTTACTTTGGAAAACAAACATTTGCCGATATCATCGCCGATCATCAGAATATTGCAACAGATTCTGTGTTCTGGACTGTAGGTAACTTGTTAAGCCAGTGGTTCTCAAACTTTTATTTCATTCCCCACTTTGATCAAGGGGCATGACTGATGATAGTGATTTATTGTTTTTAATGATCTCTATGCTACTCACAAAAATGTAGGCATGGGGACATGATTAAGTAGGTTATCCAACTGTCGTGTGTTAAATTATTGTGATTACGAGCCAGTGGTTTTCAAACATTATCATTGACTCGACATCTAACTAAATGCAACAGGCTCATATCGCCCTCGCATTCGGCAAAATGAGGACCAGTGTTTTTTGTCAAATTGCAAATAGCTATTCGTTTTAACTATTTTTTTTTTATGATAGTAGCCTATACAAAAAGCACTTCATACTATCTTAATCTTGGAATATGGGGAGGGAAGTGACGCTGGCCTGCAGTCAGCCAAATATGAATGTAATTCTCGGCATAAAGCAGATGTAATTGTTTATCGTACAGAAAAATAAAAATGACATGTCAAGCAGTCAATTGACTACATTGCAGTCAAGAAGTAGGGCAAATTAATTCTGAAAACAAAACGTGGGTCATAGTTGTCTAAGCCTCTATTTGCAGTAGCCTGTTAAAAAATGTCGCCAGATAGTATTAAATCGGCAACAACATTGTTTTCTGCAGAAGCCTACCCAAGGCTACAGATTAATTCTGAACAGTTATTTCTCTACTGGCTCAATTATCACACCACTGTTTTGATTTGCGTAGTTGCGTTAACCCCAACACTGACAATAATGTAGACAGCAGATTTCGATTTTCGTGTAGTCAAGCCTTAAGCCATACCCAAGTAGCCTAAATCGAGGTAATGTTTAATTATGCATGATTTATTTTGTTATTGAATTCGTAGGCTGGGATTACTCTCGGCAACAATTATGTAAGGGACGGCAGGCAGAGTGATGTACAGAGGCAGAGCGATGTACAGTGGCAGAGCGACGCACAGTGGCTGAAAGTGGTACTAAAGCTTCACGCAGCATACCGCCGCGTAATGCGCGAATGAAGTGGTCATTTGAAAGCGATGCCCACTGTAGGCATTCCCTTGCTTGCAGAGTAATGTAGACCATGGAGACCACCTTGCTGCCACCTCCAGTACATTCAGCCATCACCCATATCTTACCTGCAAAAAGGAAAGTTACAATAAAGTTAGTCAGACAATTTTACAACATTACAAAGCATCTAATCAGGCACTCAACACCACTAATAATACCAATTAATTAAATATATATGTGCAATAAACTTCACAGCCTACCTAATGTTAACTACACATTCAAATATGCGGTGTGAATGTTATTTACCTGCGTCAGCTTGAAAAATAACGTTATCAGTATGACTGATCGTGGACATTAGATGACAAACTAAGGTCTTTCTCAAATGTTATATCCCTGGGAAGTGACTGGTTCTTGGCGTAGTGTTTAATGCAGGCGTTTCATTTATCGATCATTCACTTATGCAGTCTACAACTACCGACCTACCGATCTATTTTTTACAGTCTATGCTACCGACCTACCATCACAGAAGTAGCCCTAACAGAGGTGTCTGTCGTTAACGTTAGAAAAAATGCAACGCTGGCAAACTGGCTAGTAGTTACATTAACATGACAGGTTGATGATGTCCATGCTTCACATTACGCTAACGTCAACTTGCGTTGCTTTATCACACACTGTACTGACTGTCTAGTGTTATTAATCCCCATGTACAGTCAATGGTTACTCCATGTTGAGATGGCATACATTGAGATATTTGAAAACAGCAACAACTAATAAAACCAAGTATATCATAACTTGCCACCACGAAAAACTCAGAGAAGGTACAATAACATTTTGGTAATTTGCTAACGTTCTTGCATATTTTTAGACTCAATATATCATTGAACAACCTGACGAAGCAGCACATAAAGTTAGCTAGCTAGTTAATGTTAGCTACTTGTAAGTTACATCACTGGCTGTGCCGCTTGTATATAAAGCTAACGTTAGACAATTTAACGTTGCTAGCTTACTTTGCCTTATACAGCTTTAGTCTGTATGTTTTGAATGGTGTTAAGCCATGCTGTAGCCAAAATGCACGGAATTTTAAAATGTCTTTGGGATGTCAGTCAAGATGACGAAGCTAACGTTATTGCCACTGGTTTAAACTGGTTCCAGCTCAATTCCACTGAAAAGAGGCCGCAGCTTCTTAAAACATTGGAAGACTACTAGACTAGACCATCAGATCAAATTGCTGAACAAACAGCGTACCAAAATGGTAAGTATATTTTTCCCCACAATATGTTCTCACTTTTGTTAACCTGCTATAAATTACAGCATATTGTAACAGGAGTGAAAGGGCCCAGGTAAACTAGGAAGTAGCGTTGCTGCGGTCGAGGGATCGAGAAATAGGCAAGTCAGCATCTGCAGTCATGAATAACTTACCAGTCAACATTTCTTTTGCAATTAATAGAATCTGTAGCATGCAAATCAAACCAGCTATTAGCCGAACTGAAATAAAACCATGATATATCTAGGTATGGTGAAGGGTATGTGATGTGGGGCTGTCTATCTATCTTTTAATTACAAAGGCCAAGGGGACTTTATCAGGATGCATAGTATCCTGAGTCCATTCAAGAACTGGCCTTTAAAAATAAAAATCTGCCTGCCTCTATGGGATTTTAACATGGGGCGTTCATTACTTATGCCCCCTGTATTTTAAGGAATAACATTTATTAATTTACGATACCTGGTTCATTCACAAAGAATATTGGTGTGTTTAAAGGTTGGATTTTTCCCTCATTTTTTAATTGAGGCATTAAGATCAATTTCCAACAGATGATTTATTGTATTCCTCTGGTTGTCTTAACTTATGCACAGTTGATGGTTTTATAAAGACACCCCTACACCAATAAATAGTTCATGTAGACTGTCACACAATGGTAAGTGGAACATTGGCCACAGCTTGTAACAACTTTCTTTGCGTAGGGATGTGTACACAAGGATGTGTAACCTTACAACAGAAAGGAACACGTTTCAGCTAATCAAAATCAATGACTGAAACTGTCAGTTTCAGAGCTATTATTACCACACTGATAGATTGATTTTGCTTTTTATTTGCAGCCTACGTTATGCACTGTGGAACGCTTCTGGGCGGATGGATAGCTGTGGAATCCGCAGAAAGGTCAAGAAGGCTTTTGTTACGAGGGCTGGAGGTTCCAAAACATCCATGAAGCTGGGGTAATTTTCTCTTATTTTAAATTATTTCCAATTGTGGTGAGCATTATTGGTGGGCTTTTTATAAAGGGTAGGCCTCTATTGCACTAAGATTATTCAACCTTTATACAGTTAACATCAAACTGTGTAGCTACGAAAGCTACAAAATCACATTGTCATAGAAATGATAGAGGTGAAATTTCCACTAGGTTTTATGAAGATATTGTAACATCGGCACAAAAGACAATGTTAGCGTTCTCCCGCGAAATGCATGCTGGGAGTCGAGAGCGAACAGTCGGGGGGTTTATGTCGTTATTCTTGTAAGTTGTAAGTGTAAAGTTAGCGTCTTTAGTGTGACATGTTTCCCTTTTAGTTTCCCCTAATGTGTGCTCCTTTTTGTGTGGGGGGCGGCGACCTCCCCTGTTGGTGTAGTGTGTGTGTATTCTTGACCTGCCCTGTGTGCATTGTGTTCTGTGTCTGTGTCCCTGCCCTCGTTCTCAGCCAATAAAACTTGCTCTGAACAACTCTTGGCGTCCTGGAACCTTCAAACGTTACAATATTTTACAGATGGGCTGAACATGCATCAAAAGTAAAAAAAAATGACATGGCCAAAATGATTAACTCACCAACAATATTTGTTGAATGGTGTATACCAGGGATCACCAAATGGCGGACCGCGATCCGAGTCCGGACCGTGACGTGATCCTATCCGGACCCAGACCATAATAGCCTAATTTAGATTTTCACGTAAGATTTCAAAGCTGCGCTAAATGTTTTGTTGGTTAGGATAACAGCATTTACTTCAGGAGCTTCAGGAACCATCATTTCACTTGCTGCTACTCAGCCAGTGAAATCTGTGAATTCTGATAAAGTCGAGTCAGTGAGTAAAGTAGCCTACTATGGGGAAGAGACTGATAGCCTGAAACGAAATGGAGAGGAGGAGACGGACGAGAAACAATCAGATGGATATCTAAGTTAACGATAAGTAAGTTATTTTCAACTAATCGATTGCTCAAAGAGGAGGAAGCTAGACAGCGAGAACAGAGCTTTATATAACGATAATGGGGGGGCAATACCAAAAAAAACTGTCACGTCCGTAACGCCAACTAGGCTAAATATGGATGTGACAGTTTTGCGCAGAATTGCCCTGGACCTCTTCTATTCTGAGACAGGCGATTTTTAAAAGCGCCAATTTGAAGCACCGCTACTAGACAAAGCATATTGAGCAAGCATAGGGTAGGCAAGGCCCATTCAACAGTGAACTGAGACCACAGAATATTTTACGATTTAAGAAGGCAATATGATTGATCCACCACAATCACATGCATTCACTGCCCAACAACATGACGTTCCTGGGTTTCCAGGATTTCGGGTCAACATAAAAAAAACTAAAAAAAATAAATTAAACTTGCTGATTTAATGGGTTCAAGGAACCAGCCTTGTCTCAGCTCAAATTTTATTTTAAGTTCACGTTAAGATCTTTAAAATAGCCAAGGCTACTCAGTTTTTCTCCCCAATCATTCTTATCTTGCCTTGTTTCTCCTCATTTTGAATGTTGCCTTTTAGGCTACTTATTTTATTTCACATTAAACATTAGGCCTTGGGCTACAATCTTCTTGAATTTCCCCTTGGGGATCAATAAAGTATCTATCTATCTATCTATCTACAACTAGGCTCCATCCATCCATCCTAATATTATATATACACAGTGGCGATTCTAGACATTTTTAACAAGGGTGGCATGAGGCAAAACATCCAGATAAACAGAAACAGGCTCAAGATGGGAAATTAGCACAAATACATTAGGGACACCAGATGCAAACACCATACTCATAAATTGAAGGACAAAAAACACAAATACCTTACTCTCACATAAAATGTCTTTGTATTTGAATAAAATTTAATACAAACATATTCAAGTTAATTATCTAAGTTGTCTATCACTGGGCTATGCTGTTCTAAAACAAATTCCATCATGGGGACATTAAAATATAATCAATTTTATTATATTACTGTATGAATGAATGAAGATATACAAAATATACTCATCCAAGACATTTCCCCCACTCTATGGCCATCTATTTTTGTAGCTGTTACAATAATTTGACCTGCTTTTTTGTCTAATTTATTTGACAATTTCATCTTCCTGAATCTCAATATTATGATCACAACAAGTCTGGGCAAATTATTAATTAAATTTTCACGTGGGGTAACTTGTTGCAGGGCAACCATAACCGGTTCCATGTCTTCCGATTAGATCAGTGGTTCTTAACTGGTGGGTCGGGACCCAAAATTGGGTCGCGGAACCATTCTGGGTGGGTCGCGGAGCTTGTGGTTAAAAAAAAAAAGAAGAAATCGCCCATTTCAAATAGACTTAAATTGAGACAAAATGGTGTAGAATCCACAGTGTGCGATGTTCACAATTGCTGGAACATGAGTGAAAATACCTCATAATAAAGTACACCTGTCAAAGACAGACCTGTCAAGTACTTTAAGGTGACACCAGGAGTTGGAGACTTCACAAATGTAATGCCAAACAGCATGTTCCAAACAAATAGGCCTACACTGCCCTACAAAGGCAAAAGACCTTAACTCGCCAGAGTGTGAAACTGAGAAAAATGACTTTAAAGTTTTTTTGTGTTCCAGCCAATTGAATGATAGGTAGGACACTGAAAATTTGCCAAGTAATTGTCATAATGAATACATGTATCTACATGAAAAAAAAATCAGCTCAAACTTGACCTTTGACCCTTATTTGGAAGTTACTGTATTCTGCCTTTGCATTATCTGCAAAACAATAATGGGTCATACAAAGGCAAAATACCTTAACTTCTAATTTATTGACCATTTGGACTTTTATCACTCTATAGAAACATTTATATGATAACAATGATAGCCTTAAGATAACATTTAGTGAGTTTTGTCTAGTAAGGCTTAATATTAGGCCTCCATCAACAGAATATTACAAAATACAAAATAATGAGAAGGCTACACTGGAACATTTTAAAACTTTATCGTTGTACTTAATTTAAGTAAAATAACACTTTAAGAGCCAGAAAACCAAAAACAGCCACAACATGATCCAAGCCAATGCCATTGGAAACGTATGCAATTACAGGAATTTTGCTACTCATGGACACATAATAATTTACTGTCTGTGTCGTGGGCGGGGCATGGAGTCACACATTGATTGGATTTCTTTCTTGACAAATTAAAGGGACATCGACTTAAGGACATGCTGTGTAGTTTTGTTAGGTATGGGAGTCAAATATTTTGCAACCAACACTGTCTAGCTTTAGCTAATAGCTTACTCATAGCGACACTTAAAATTGAATGACAACATCCGAACAACGTTGCACTTTGATAGATTTTAGGCTTGCTGAACACTTGTGATGGATTTAAACAATGGATTTGTCTTCTCAGTGGATGTTGTTTTCCATGGATTTTTTTAAAGGTAAGCTGCGATCTAAGTTCTATCTGCTGGGTTAGTTTGTGTGCGACATGTTCTCTCCTCGCCGGGGAGGGACGGGAGGTGTATCGGAGGCGCCCCCAACCCACTCGCTTTGTTTTCTGCCAGTGAGTGGACTTGCAGATTGGCAGGCAGCTAGCCACCCTGTATGGCACGAGAAAACGTGTACTAGGCTACTAGTTAATAGTATCCAGGCTTTGAGACATTTATGGTGTCTTACAGTTGCCTGGCACAACATCTATCATGTAGGCTATTTGTGGATCAGGAACAGTTAACTAGCTAACTAGGCTACATCCTAGCTGAATTTCACAAAATCTGAAGTAGTTAATGCTAGATAGTAAAACAACCACTGCAACATTTTCTTTTCACTTTATTGAAGTGTGGCTGAAGTGCTTCAATTAGGCCTACATACAATACATAGGCATAAGACACTCTGCCTTTGTTTTACCCACCACCAATGTTAATATGGTTTGCTGCGCTGAAATTACGGTGCACTGTAACTTAATTCCAGCGTTCTATAGAGCCGCGAAACAAAGCTAAAGAACCACAACTGATGTTACGGGCTATGCCTTGGCTTACCCTCTGCTTTTTGAAGTTACGGCAAAAACAGCATCTTATTTTGATAAGAAAACAACAAAATTGACTCAAGATATTTGTCCACATGATAAAATTGATGCCCATTGTTCCAAAAATGACAAAAACTCATTTTTGATAAAATTGAAGTTACGGCCTTTTGCCTTTGCACGGCAGTACAGGCACTTCGCCTTTCTTAGCATGTAGCTCACCAAATCTGTTGTCTTGAACGCTATAACAAAATATATGGGTCGTGACTTCATGAACATGGGAAATTGTGGGTCCCAAAGCCACAACATACTATTTTGTATTTTACATACATGTATCAGACATACTGCCTATCCCTGGCTGTTGGCTGCAACAACTCAAGCTAGGTAGTACTGATGTATTTGATGTTTTGATCCAATTTGACAGCTTTGCTATGTTGCCCACCCAAAATTTCTACCAGCCCACCCAAATATAGTAGCCTAACCTAGGTTAGAACCAGCCCTGCCCTGCATGGAGACATATTTTACGATAATAATGGAGAAATTGTTAGCAAAACTTTAGGTTTTTCTTAACGGAATCTCCCGACCCTCATTCATCTATTTGCCCAACAGCCCACATTCTGCCTTCAATCCAGCGAGACAAATGAAATAAATTTTTTTTTTAAAGCTGTCATCGTCATAGGCACACGATATTTAGGCTACCTCTGTTAAGCCTACACAAAGTTGCGATGAAGGAGTATTTCCTGATCGGGAAACCTTTCGCTCAAGAAGTTCAATTGTGCCGCAGGCCAATAAAGGCAAGTGTGTTTGCCACTTACATTTCTGACGCCTGACACTTCACACTGCTGCAAGTGCATCAAGAAAGGTCCCGCCTTTACACCATGTTAATGGCCAATCGTAGACTAGGATTTGGGGTGGCACCTGGGGTGGCCAATCAATCTCAAGGGTGGCCTGTGCCACCCGGAGCCACCCCTCTGGCTCCGCCCCTGTATATATATTATACATACATACATATACATAGCCTAAACATTATGATGCTCCGGACCTTTGCTTGAGGAAATTTTCTGTAACGACCTCGCTGAAGATTAATTGAATACCCCTGGTGTATACTGTATTTTCTGTATTTTGTTTTTGTTCTTGACAATTGTCAGTGTCTCTTGAGTGATCAGAGCTAAATGTTTTGGGCTAATTTAGATGTAATATTGAGTCATTGTCTTTGATTTACCAGATTGACCCTAAAGCACTCCTTGTTTACAAATCACTTAAAGGACAAATCCGGTATGAATTGATCCATAGCTCTTGTTGGAAATCACTGTGTGCTGTTCATAGGAAAAAGAAAATGTGGCGCAGCCAATTCTGAGTTATGGACAGGGAAGTATAGCCCAGAGCCGTATAGAATACTTTTGGTATTCCTGACATAATGCAGGGTAGCCGCGGGGTCTTAAAAGTCTTTAAACGGTCTTAAATGTCATGTTCCTTAATTAAGGTCTGAAAAAGTCTTAAATTCCGTTGCCAAAGTCTTAATTTTTTAAACGAAGGTCTTCAATTTTAATTATACTAGCCTGCAAGCAAGGTGAAATGGGGAAAAACTAGCCTGGCGGGCCATCCTATATCATTGAAATGTATAGTCTGAATCGAGCCATTCACCTCGCTTTTAATCCAAGGGGCGGGCAGAGAATTGTCTTTCAAACTGCCTTGGCATGCAATAAGCCAGCTACTTACGACCATATCCGTATCCGGTCGGCAAAACGGCAAATACATCCTTCTTCGAAAGGAATGACTTAACCCTTTAGGCGCCAGAGGTTTTTTTCCGAAACGATCAATTTTGACATCTTCATTTCAAAAGGCTATATCTTAAAAGTGATAAGAGATAGAGACTTTCTGTAAATTAGAGAAATATTAAGGATGACCCAAAGTGTATGTAGAGATTAAATGTCTATATCTAATTTGCATATTATGACGTCATATGGTGGCGGCCATCTTGGATTATAGAATTTTCATGAAAAGTTGCATGTTTGAATGATAAAATGCACCACTTCTTTCCCCCCAAAATGTCCCTCACCTTCTGTATGCTATATTACACAATACTGAATGCTCAGGTAAATAGTAAGTAGTGAACAAACTGTGTAAATCATTACTAATAAATGGCAGAAACAAACCAAATGCATGTAGCGGTAGACTGGCCTTTTGCTGTAGAGATTTTCCATTTACTACATACAGTAGGCACTCTGATTCCATGTATGGGGCACATATATATTATTCAGATGACACACAAACACAAGTAGACAAGACCTGTTTAGTTCAAAAGCTCATTTGCCACGGCAAGGCACAGATCAGGAGTGAGATGACGAGACAAGACAAGAGACAATGTTAGTATTTTTTTTTCTTTTTGTTGTTTTTGTTGATGTTTTTTTGTTTTTTTCTTAGCTGACAAAGACACACACATCACAAGGACATGAACACACAAAAAGGAACACATAGTGTACTGTATGTCCTAAATGATCAGGGAAGTAGATAGCAAATCAACAGTGTAAATCATTACTAAATGGCTGACTTTTTTTTTTTTTATGTAGCAGGCCTTTTGCTGTAGAGATAATGACTCCCTATCCCTATCCATACAGGGCCGGCATTCCCATCATCTTGTGATAGACTATGCATGACCTAATGTGTGTGTGTGTGTGTGTGTGTGTGTGTGTGTGTGGGAGAGGGAGAGAGCGTGTCACCACCTCCACCATGCAAGCAGCATGGCCAGATCTGCTCAAGGCCGAAAGTGGGGAGAGAATTTGGCGCAGCTCGGGACTAGGCCTACTGTCATTCTCATTGCGACTCCCCCACACTGCCACAACGTTCCCCCTAACTGTCCTATGAGCACTTCGACCTCGCTCTAACATACCCAGTGGCATTAGACAAAGGCTCCACCACGTTACTGTCGCCGCGATTGTGGAGGTACACGTTCAGAAGACAGAAGCTAGCGCTATGGATATTAGGCTACCTCCAGCCTCGTTCGTGTAGCCCTATGCTATATTTTCTTTAATTACCTTTACATTAAAATTATTAATAAATAACTACAAATGTTTTGGAATGTACTATGCCGAAATGTATTTGATTTTCATTTATTGTATTTGAATATTTTACTTTCTGTAAGCTTATTGGTTATGAAGTTTAAGTTGACCTATGCACCGGAACCTGTTGCCACGAGGAGGAGAAAGAGGGAGAGAAGAAGGAAGATGAAAGCAAGCGGATGGCTTTTCTGAGCTCGCTGCAGAAAGCATAAGTTTACACGGTTATAGCTCTATCTCTAGGACATTGGAGTGGAGTTTAGCTGACTAAAGTTGTCGGACAGATAACTAAAGTATCAGTGACGGTGTATTTTCTGAGTTTGATAGACTTTGAAGTCACGTTAGTTTCAGTCAAGTGGCGAATTCATGCATGGTCGCCATCTTAGCTCAACGTATTCTTAGTCGTATCAGTAGTTAACATTGTGCACTGGGACTTTGTAAACTGAGTTGGTGGAACAACTCTGTGCACTGGAACTTTGCAAACCGAGGGGCTGAAACAACGCTGTGCACTTGGACAAGGTATACAGAAGAATTCGCCTGACTGCCTGTGTTAACGAGTTGGCGCGAAGCAACGCGGCTGCGTGCTTCACCGACGACAACGACAAAACTTTCCTTCTCTTCCGGACCTGCAGGTAACTGGCATGCCATGTTTATTTTGCTCGTAAGAGTGAAGCGGCCGTGTATTTTTGGTCTCAACGAACGCAAGCAACTTACAGGCCTGCAACGAGGGTGACATTTTAGTTTGATAAGCCGGCATAGGGTACATTTATCTTGTCACATGAGAGACTGTTAATGCATTGTGTGTGTATTTCAAGGGTTGCTTATGCTATTTGAACGTTTGCTGTGTTTCATACTGGATGTATTGGTCTAACTGTGAGAGCACTAGGTGCCTAAAGGTGATGTATATCATTTAAATAATATTTGAGTTTGGTAAAAAGATTCCATTGGGGATATTTTCCTTTGAACTGAAGGGTGGTAAATGCTTTAAGATTTGATACCTACATGTAATTTCATTTATATTTTAGCCAAGTAAAAGCTTTATATTTTTACAATACTTTTTGAATTGTTGATGTTTTCATTAGATCTTAGATACTTAAAAAAGAGTGATTACAAGTTCATAGAAGCTTATATTTCAAAACCTAAAAAAATACAATTACTACTTATAAGTTAAAAGAACTCAGGGCGTCCCAACGAGTGAGTTATAGAACTTATTAATGAGACATGCCCATTACTGCGGCATTGGGGCTACATTCGCCACACCACTAACACCCTGCTAACTTCCCGATGAACACTCCGAACCCGTGAAACATTATTCCCACCAGTGACATTGGGCAAACGAGTCAACGTTTGTGCTTGGTGTAAGCTAAACTATGGAGTAAACTCTCACTTTGTCCAGCTGCATCATTGCAAGGCAGGGGACGATCTGAAGCCTCACTAAACTTAATCACCGCCATTTTCTGAAGGCAGATATTCCCCTTCAGAATCAGGGTCCGCTCGAATAGAAGACCCAACACTTCATTTCAGGTAAACTTTTTGATGCCATTAGACGATAATCTAATGCAAATACTCGCTGACGTTGACAATATCGCTCTGACAAAGTGGCTCACACGCACACTAGCTCCGTATTTCATGCACTGATTCAATGCGCCTGTAGCTAGAAAGTTTTGTTTAAAGCGTGTCCTTTTTTCGACTCGGGATGACGATGACATGTCTGCCATCTAGTGGAGTGGAAGTCGAACGAAATATGACAC
Source organism: Alosa alosa (assembly GCF_017589495.1). Taxonomy (NCBI): domain Eukaryota; kingdom Metazoa; phylum Chordata; class Actinopteri; order Clupeiformes; family Clupeidae; genus Alosa; species Alosa alosa. Next base: position 14,919,082 of record NC_063195.1, read on the forward strand.
CCTATTTGACTAAATCGGCCGTTTTATTCAGTACCGCATCTTGTCGACTATAGTCGCCTGTGGCGCCTAGAGGGTTAAGTGCATTGTGTTGCTCAACTTTCAAAGAAAAGCACAAGTCCAACTCCTCCAAAGTTGACGCCAACGCTGATTCAAACAACCGCTCTTCGTTTGCCATAGCCACCTTTCTTGTTGTTCACTGTCGCAGGACTGTCGCCATCCTGTTAAGCCTCCGCCTTTAAGACTCTCTAACAAAATAGAGTGCTGTGATTGGATGACGTCCACGGCGTCAGCCAATAGAAATCCCTATGGTTTGATACTAGACGTACAGGCTGAGCAAATTAATTTGCCGCCGCTAGGGTGCGTCTAGATTTCTAGGCTAGGAAAAAACAACAACAATGTGAAAATTCAACAGGGGGTTGATTAACGTCAGAGATCGTCTAATTTAGTGTTGCACGGTGCACCGATACTACAAAAGTGTCGCAATAGCTATTAGCAGTTGTCACAATACCTAATTTTATTAGTATCAATACTTTTAAGAATGACCGTGTTCTTGTTTGTGTGCACAAGGCATGCTTCTAGTGCCTCCTCCCCAAGCCTGTGGCTGCGCGTCTTTTCTCCTCATACACATATGCGCAGCTGTCGTGCCATAAACAGCGAGACATGGCTGCAAGTTTAGCTTAAGTGATTCTGTTGTAATACATAATAATAGGCTAATATCAAGTTGATTTGCTCACTTGCACCTCTCAACTTTGTGTTGCTAACCTACCTAGGCTATGAGATGTGCGTGAGGTCTACTATTGGGTTTAATGTCATTTAGAAATAGGCAGCATAACCTTTGCAAACTTTTACATCTGGAGAGAGCTCCTTGCTAACTAATTCTGCTAGCTCAGGTCATGTATGTCATTAAGTAATTAGTGCTAAAATCATTATTGAACATGATCCCTTCTATGAACTTGATAGTTTTTTATTTACATTTATTTTATCTAATGACAGACAACAATGAATTGCATCCACATATCCTTATGCATTATGTGCAACTATTATTCACTAGCCTAAAACCGTGAGACTGAAGGCTACAGTAATTACTCACGTATTTCTTAAAGTGACAAACCTCAATTACACCTAGGCCTACACACCACATTAAAATTTGCCTAGGTGTAATAGTTTAAAAATAAATACTAAGTATTCAAATGACTAAATATGTTTAGCAATTAAGCAGATTAATAGTAATTATGCAGATTAAAAACATATACATTAACTGTACACTTTATATGAATTCGAAGGTATATGAAATAGAAACATATGAAATAAGCCATAATTTTCCGTGTGTGTGGAAAGAGTCAAGCAGAATCTAGGATGCCCACCGGTGTGAATGATAACACTATATTCAATATTACTGATGATGTCAAGGTGGTCTGGGCCCCCAAATCAAATACATTTTTTTAAGAATTATCGAAGAAGTATCGAAATCGCAATTCTTGATGTGGTATCGGTATCGAAACAATAATTTTGGTATCGCGGGCAACTACACTAGTCTAATTTCTTAGGATATCGCAAAACAATACTTTGGGTTTTCGCACCGGCAGCAATGAATCAACATAATCAGTCGAAAGGAGAGGACAGCACATCATGGGGAAGTGTTGGTTTAATTGTCATTATGGATTTGATCTGGTGTTTTACAACCGCATAATGGGTGTGATGTAGGTCTTTCATGTAAGTGGTCTTAAAAAAAGTCTTATTTGGGGTGGTCAAACCTGGGGAAACCCTGTAATGGAAAGAAGATACCGAAGGCTTTTTTGCCATATTGAGTCAGCTTTACTTTCTTGTCCATAACTTGTCTAGGTTATGACACATTTTATTGTTCTTTGTCCTTTGGACAGTGCCTGGTGAGCTCGAACAACAAGGCTTTGAATCAGTTTACACCAGATTTGCCCTTCAATGAGACTGTGTGACATGTTCCAGCATTACTCATCACTTAAGCCTCAATGATCACAGGAGAAATGTTCCTGTTGAAACCCACTATCAGATCTAAACAAGGCAACGCTGCATTTAGTTGTTATGCGTTCTGACTATGGAGTCAGCTCCCAGATGACAAAAAAAAATGCCCAAATTACTTTTTTGACATCAGGACTCTGAACTAAACTATTTTCAGATGCCCATTTTTTTTACACTGAATAGGCTTAGTCCAACCAAAACAAGGTTTTGCCTAGTGGTAAGCTGGATAGGGGTTAATCCTAGCCTGACAATACAGTTTACTCACTAGATGAGGTGAGGGAATTCAACAAACTTGTTTAAGCTTGACAAATATATCAATACAATCTGTTTTTCAATTGGGCAACATATAGCAAATGTGAGTGGTAGCTATCACATCCCCCATTCTGTGTTTAAGTGATTAATAAGGTGTGTCTGATCTTTGTGCAGTATCAAAATTCCCACAGTTATGAAAGCAGACGGTCAAACAAATGTCTTACTTTGTATTTTTGAGTGGCTCACAAACTAACAATGTTCTATTTTCTGCTCTTCTCTCCCTCCTCCCTTTGGTTGGTTCCACCACCAGGATAAAAGACGCAGATTGACCAGCCCACGTTTTCATCCACCATTGTACACAGTATGGCACAAGTTCAGTTTGTTTATGTTATTGTTTATTAGTTCATATCTTCATGTTGTATGATTTATAGATAGACTTAAATTGTCATTGTGCAGTTGGTCCGTACAATGCAATTTGCTTGTGCAGCTTTTATAAAGTTTATAAAAATAATACTCACATACACACTCACACACACAAAAAAATAAATAATAAGAATACACAATTTTTAAAAAGAACATATCAAGGCATTAACATGCTTCCATTGCTTGAAGTCCATTTTAAAGTACAACTGTTTTGCTTTGTTTTATAAAATAAAAGTTTGAAATGCTATGGAGTGCCCTATTTTTGGACCCTCACACTGATATCTCAATTGTAACTCCTACTTCTCAACAGTTTCTCATTGCAATGTCTCCTCATTTGCTCTATTATTTCTCCTAAGAAGAAACAAGTTTTAAATGAGACTACACTCAAACATATAAGAGATCTCCCGTATTTCTCCTGCTTCTCAAACTAATATCTCTTATGTGACTCCATCTGCTCTATTATTTCTCCTAAGGAGAAACAAGTTGTAAGTGAGACTACACTCAAACATATAAGAGATCTCCTGTACTTCTCCTGCTTCTCAAACTAATATCTCTTATGTGACTCCTACTTGTCTTATTGCTATGTGTCTCATCTTTTGCTTTGTTTTATTTCTCCTAAAGGCAAAATTAGGAGAAATAATTGTGACAAAAGTAATACTTAAATGATCCTTAAAAGAGAATCACCATTTTGCCTCCTTAGCAACAGAAGGGATACAAATGAGAAGCAAAAGTTTCCTCTGGGTTCGTAAACCACGTCTCAAATACGAGAAAAAAGAATGTGTAGTTCCCAGACCCCATCTCAATGAGATGAGGTCTGACGTTAGCAACATTCTAGAGTTTCCACTATTTTCAGCAATTACCTTAGAGAAGAGGATCCTTCTCTCACTTAAGCTCTATTATAATTATGTTTTAAAATCCCGCCTCCCAGCATTAGAGTGCGCGGTTTCTGGTTCTCTTAAAACTGATATTGTATTTCTCCTAATCAATAGGGAATCCTTTATCTTTCCTTGACCCGAAGTGTGTCTGCTATATGTGCTTTTGATACCACTGCATGTATGTATGCATGTGTGTGTGTGAGAGTAAGACACAGCTTGTGTAGTGAACTGCCTAGTTTTCTAGTTTGCCAAGTTGCCTAACAACCTGCCTAGTTTCCTTGTTCCTGATGTGAGCTGAAAACTGACAAATGTACTTCTTCCAGAGAAAAACACTCAGCCTTTTTGATTTGCTCAAACTGATGTAGTCAGCAGGAGACTCCTGGATGGTCATGTGAGTGTGTGTGTGTGTGTTGAAAGTGTATTGGTGAGAGAATCAAAGAATTTGCCAACCAATACTTTGCTAACCATCAGAAAAATTCCTTAAGACAGCTGATCACCTGTTGGCATGTCCCTCATCAAGCGCCCCAGGCATTACACAGTTCCTTGTTCCGGGAGGAGAGAGCTGAGGTTGAATTAGAATATTGCATCTGTTGATGTGGGTGTATGTTTGTGTGTGCAAAATATGCCAACCATCAAGAAACATTCTAATGACAGTTGAGTGCCTTTGGGGTGAAATGTGGAATCAATTGTCGCTCCCATCCAGAGCCCACAAAAATACTCCGGTCATATCCCGATCATGTGACTCCCAAGAGAAAGACTCCCAAATCCCGTCCCGCTCCCGATTCGTTCCCTATGTTGTCTAAAGTTATCAGACTCTGTTGTCCCTCCGTAGCATGTTTGGTTAATTGCAGTCAAATCACTGAGGTGGTCTTGGAAATCTAGGCTACACTATACATGCATTACCTGCAGGCGTAGGTGATTTTATTAATCTTTTTTTAGAGGTCGTTGTCAGTGATTGTAAGTAAATAGGTAGCTATATGAACCCAGTACGTAAGCTAGCTAGTTTCCCATAACAACCATTATTCCTTCGCTGTTTCTGGGTTTTTCGCCGGATTTGGGCTCGCATTTTTCACTACACAGCTCCCCCTGCAGCTTCGGTAACAAGTGACTGCTACACTAAACCCCCACTAGCTACCGAGCTAGCCATCAAGAAACCAAACTAAACACATACAGGGCTCACAATAAAACGGTCGAGCAAACACATTGTTCAAGAGACTATCAAACTACATCACAAAGACGAAGTTCACCCAAGGGTAGGCTACTTACAATTTCAACAGCAACAAAGCCAATTTGGCATCCATTTTGCAGTCTTCTTTGAAACTACAACCTGACTACATTTTTGAGGCACGACTGGATACTTCCACTAAGTGACATCCGGATTTACCTGGACCAGGTCCAGAAAGTTGCATATTCGTTTTTTCCGCGGAGAAGCGAGACGAAGCACCCACCAAACGACCCAGAAAGTGTTGTAGAACCATCAGAACGACTCTCAACCTGCATAATTAAGTAGTATAAGTATATATACTCTTTTGATCCCGTGAGGGAAATTTGATCTCTGCGTTTTTCCCAATCCGTGAACATACTCAGCACACAGTGAACACACAGTGAGGTGAAGCACACACTAATCCCGGCGCAGTGAGCTGCCTGCAACAACAGCGGTGCTCGGGGAGCAGTGAGGGGTTAGGTGCCTTGCTCAAGGGCACTTCAGCCGTGCCTACTGGTCAGGGTTCGAACCGGCAACTCTCCGGTAACAAGTCTGAAGCGTTAACCAGTAGGCCACAGCTGCCCTAAGGTCATTTTTGCTAAAATTGTTGCATAGTACTTCTTTAAGATCAACTTTGAACACACTTTGAACAGTGAGCCATACAACTTGACAATTACACTGTATCATAGTGTTAACCTGTTTAGCAAAGCTAGACATGTTTCGATTGTTTTTGTTACCATGTGTGTTTTACAAAAACTAGCATCTCAGCTAACGTTAGCGATTAGCTCACGACATGTTGATATGGCAAGAAAACGCCTTCAATTTTCAGTCGCTGACGCACGCTGATTGCTTGCTTGTAAACAGGGCAGCTGCTTTGTATTGCTCTGATCAACAAACGTATTGTGAGTGGTTATCTTTTCTAAAACGAAATGCCTTGCAATCTTTGGGGCGCACTTACCACATTGCAGCGTCATTTTTTAATTTAATCTCCAGCCCCGTCCTGCTGATTTCTATGCTCTATCCCAGGGGTATTCAATTAATCTTCAGCGAGGTCCAGTTACGGAAAATTTCCTCAAGCAAAGGTCCGGAGCATCATAATGTTTAACGTGCGTGTTTAGGCTATGTATATGTATGTATGTATAATATTAGGACGGATGGATGGAGCCTAGTTGTAGATAGATAGATAGATAGATAGATAGATACTTTATTGATCTCCAAGGGGAAATTCAAGAAATAGAAGATTGTAGGCCTAGGCCTAATGTTTAATGTGAAATAAGATAAGTAGCCTAAAAGGCAACATTCGAAATGAGGAGAAATAAGGCAAGATAAGAGTAGCCTAATTTGGGAGAAAAACTGAGTAGCCTTGGCTATTTTTAAGATCTTAACGTGAACTTAAAATAAAATTTGAGCTGAGACAAGGATGGATATTCCACAGCTGGTTCCTTGAACCCATTAATCAGCAAGTTTATTTATTTATTTATTTTTTATGTTGACCCGAAATCCTGGAAACCCAGGAATATCACGTTGTTGGACAGTGAATGCATGTAGGCTTAACTAGATTGTGGTGGATCAATCATATTGCCTTCTTAAATCGTAAAATATTCTGTGGTCTCAGTTCACTGTTAAATGGGCCTAGCCTACCCTATGCTTGCTCAAAATATATGCTGTGTCAGCCTGGCGAGCCAGACCCACATTAAAATGTAGGGTCTGGGCACTCACCGTTCGCAGTGCTCAGTCCGAGGGGCGGGATAATCAGTTGTCTTTCAAATTCCCTCTGCACGCAATAGATATTTGTTTTCAAGTAGCAGGGAATTCAAGCCAAACCGTTGCAACTCTGCCATCAATCATTATGTTAAGCCCACCAAACGACTCTATACACGATTTCAAAGGCCTGATTAAGTTTCGATTTCTGGAGCTCACAAGCCAACGGAGAGTTGCTAGACTAGCCCTGGCAGCATTTGCTGCCGCTAGGGGCGCGTCTAGATTTCTAGGCTAGCTTTGTCTAGTAGAGGTGCTTCAAATTGGCGCTTAAAATCGCCTGTCTCAGAATATATAGAAGAGGTCCAGGGCAATTCCGTGCAAAACTGTCACATCCATATTTAGTTGGCGTTACGGACGTGACAGTTTTGCATGGTATTGCCCCCGTATCGTTATACAAAGCTCTGTTCTCGCTGTCTAGCTTTCTCCTCTTTGAGCAATCGATGATTTGAAAATAACTTACTTATCGTTAACTTAGATATCCATCTGATTGTTTCTCGTACCGTCTCCTCTCCTCGCTCGTTTCAGGCTATCAGTCTTTTCTCCATGGGCTACTTTACTCACTGACTCGACTTTATCAGAATTCACAGATTTCAATGGCTAAGTAGCAGCAAGCGAAATTATGGTTCCTGAAGCTCCTGAAGTAAATGCTGTTATCCTAACCAACGAAACATTTAGCGCAGCTTTGAAATCTTACGTGAAAATCTAAATTAGGCTATTATGGTCTGGGTCCAGATAGGATCACGTCACGGTCCGGACTCGGACCGCGGTCCGCCATTTGGTGATGGCTGCTCTATCCCATCCCTATCACGTTAGAGTGAAATTGACTACCGCAGGACTCCCGTGGGAATACTGTGACCCGTGGGAGTCCCAAAAAATTGTCAACCTCTACTGTACACTGACTACTTTATTGTGAGGGGTGTACTCACTTTTGTGAGATACTGTACTGTATATAATTATATAAAAATGATAATGACAGCTGAGCGCCTTTGGGGTGAAATGTGACACCATGAGAGAAATCACAGCATGTCCCTCATCAAGCTCCCCAGACATTATACACAGTTCCTTCTTCCTGGAGGAGGAGAGCTGAGGTAAATTAGAATACTGCAGTTTGTATATGTGTTTGTGTGTGTGTGAATGTGGGAAAGAGAGCTAGAGAGACTGTATGCCGCATCTGCCTAGTTTCCTTGTTCCTTATGTGAGCTTAAGACTGTTCTTTCTCCCCCATAGAGAATTGCTCTTTTTGTTTTGTGCTAACAAATGAAGTCAGCTGGTGACTGCATGACATCTTAACCACCTAGAGTTTCTGAATGTTTACTGAATGTTTACACTGACAGATTATATAACAGCTAAGGAGTGTTGATGCAGCAACGAGAAATATAATGTTTCATAGATCCGCCAATAACTATTTCCTCTATCAAAATGGTTTCCAAGCAACATTGAGACACAGCAACTCAAATTATTGTAGCAAATTGTGCAGTAATATAGAATGAAATGTGGTCAATGTGTGAGATTGTGCTGTCTTTCATAGTCAGATTGGTTTGGGATGATGGATTATATTGGTGTCTTATTACTTCCAGCCCTGTGGCCATACAGGAAGTGAGTGTTTAATGTGTCAACATTTATTTCATTAAATATATATCCAATGCTATTCACATCATTTTTTTACTAGATGTTTGATATTAACTCAAGAAATCCACACATACTGTATAAAGAAAGTCAATCTTGTCATCCTTTAGTAGTAATACTCATTGTGGTAGTATTTACTATTACCTACCCGGACTGTAATATGTATGAAAGATCTGTCTGGTATTTGACTGGGGGCCAGATCTGCACCAGCTTTTCATCATTTTACAGATTTCTCCCAAGTTAATTTTTCGGAACTCAACTGAAAGCCCAGAAGATGCATTTAAAATACAAAATGCTGTAATACAAATATGAGCCAAATAACCTTTTTTCACAGCATGCCATGGTGGTTATGACATTAATTAAGGTTCTGATTCTGATAAGGGTCTGAGTTGCTGCAGCCATCAGTTAAAGTAGCCAGGCAGCTACAGCGCTACACTGTGGGTGGATGAACATGGGGGATGACAAACATGCCCCCAGAGTATAGAGCTGTAGCTGCCTGGCTGATTTAGTTGCTGGTGTAACTCGATACAATAATATATCCAGCAATAAAAGAGACGCAAAGACTAGACAATACACTTTTTAATTATAATTAATTTCACAATGCTAATAACTAACAATAAGTCCTGAACAATTCCATAAACTTCTTAAAATAAAGTTTCCAAAATCATTTGATGGCACATAAACTCTTAATAAGGCTAATGGCCCTTCTGCCACACTCTGAGGAAGTGTCCTTTCAACCAGTCCCCCTGATATTGCGACATGCTGATCACACCTCCAGTTAAACCACCAACAACTCCTCCTGTCATGAAGCCAAAAAATGCCCCAATGATGCCCCCTATAGGGCCACCTACTGCCCCTTCAGCGAGTTCTTCCTTTTCCTTGTACCTTGACAAGATCCTGGTGGCGAATTCTGCCCTGATTGCCCAACCAACAATTGCCCCCAGTCCACTGGCAACTGCTGCCTGCCAAAAGCCTGGAAGTGTCGCTCTCAAGAGAGTGTGTGCTGCACCTCCAGTAGCTCCACCCACTGCTCCACCTATCACTCCCACCATGGTGCACACTTCTCCGCCAGGTTTAAAGGACACTATACAGAGAGGGAGAGACAGAATACACAGTTTAGAGGACAGTGGTTCTCAAACCACCCCAGGGGGGGGTCGCCAAAAATTATTGGAGGTGTCGCGAAATGATTTGCAGTCAGGATTAAAGGCATTTTTGTAAAGGTTTTTAGCCAAAGGCTGCCATTGACACAATGCCTTTGATGTTGACATAGCCTATATGAGAGAAGACATTTTCTGCCTCTGCTTCCAATGCCCATCTCACAACATTTCAAAACCAAATTCCGCCGGTTAGAGAGAAGGGGGTCGCGAGACTTGGCCCATGTTTTTTGTGGGGTCGCCAGACAAAAACGTTTAAGAACCACTGGTTTAGAGGACAGTGGTTTCTGAATGTCATTGAAATGTTCAAGATCTCTTGAAAATGACAATGCAATTTTTTCTCTGCTTTGGATGTCCCTTCCCAACAGGCTTGCCTGCACTGATTGGTATGCATTCAGACCTAATGATTAAGTGGTGTCATCTAAATGCTAACTCTAAAGTTCAATTGATAAGTGAACCATGCACCCAATAGGTTGACATTAGATTAGATTATAATTAGATTTTCATTTTAAAAACTGTGTCTAAATGACAAGTCATTGATGGTTTTTAAGATGGAAAAAGGTGTTTTATCTAATTTTCTTAAAGCTGATATAGGATGCCACATTATTTGATAAACATGATTAACTTATGTCAGTAATCATGTCCACACATATTTTAGAATGTAGTTTTAAAAACATGCAACAATGCTATGAAAGTACTTTCAAATTTGTTTTTAGCATGATTACCCAAGCTTTCAAACTGTTGTCAATAAATTACCAAAATCTACTTAAAGAGAATAAGAGTGATTACCTTGTTTGTTCCCCATTGTGTCTATGTGTCTGTGTGTGGTATAAGACTGACTGATCACTTTTGTTGAGAGCTCTACTGCATTTCTTCAGGGGGCGTGTCTGAGGAAATTGCTTCATACGTGTGAGTGTGTGCGTGTGGCTGTGTGTTTGTGTCTACAATAAAATGTGGATTAGAAGGACACGTGTGGATGGTTTGTTTATATAATTGCACACCCATGAAGTAGTTCCAGTTCTTTGGTCATATCACACTTGTATAAAGCCATGAACATTCAGCAGAGGGGATGTTTAGTACCACAACTCTAAACAAGTCTATAGGGAGTTTGATCTCTTCAACAGAGTACTGTAGCTCCTGAGCAACTATAGCCTAGCAGCTTTGAATAACGTAAAGGTGACACCTGTTAAACACACCTCGGCATGATATTTACTGAGGGTAAAATACACCCAAACCTGAAACCCCTTGATAGGAGGGACATGAAACTAGCCTTCAGAGCTACCTGACTCCATACATGTGACAGTATGCACAAAATGAAAGCAGGTATGGTGTGTGTGTGTGTGAAAGAGTAAGTGTATCTTTTCACTATTTCTCTAACTCCTCTAAATTACAGCTACGTGACTTCATGCAGAGACTACGTGACCACATACACATTAAAATGAAAGTAGACATAAAACCACAGCCTTACAGTTTGTGTGGACTAGTCCACTGAAATCTTTCCACACTGTTAAAACAAATCTACATTTACATTTATTTATTTAGCACACACTTTTATCCTAAGAGACTTACAATCTGAGCAACTCAGTAAGGTGTCTGACGTGTGCAAACAAACTGCTTTCATGACAACACATGCAAATCGACAAAACACAAGCAACTTAAGAAAACATCTTAACTTGTTTGCTTGAATGAACAAATCAATAAACAGATAACTTTAATGAGAAAAAACACAAATTTGTTTTAGCATGATCATCCAAGGTTTCAAACTGTCAATATATTACCAAAACTCTACTTAAAGAGAATAAGAGTGATTACCTTGTTGGTTCCCCATAGTGTGTATGTGTTTGTGTGCGGTATAAGACTGACTGATCACACTTGTTGAGAACCCTACTGTATTTCTTTTGGAGGCGTGTCTGAGGAAATGGTTTTGTTTGTGTGTGTACGTGTTTGTGTGTGAGTGTGTGTGTGTGTGTGCAGGGGTGCTGCTAGAAAACATGGGCCAAATGACAGAAAATAATTCTGGGACCCCCAAAATACTAGGGGGTCCAGGGCAGTTGATGAATTGAGACTTTAATTAAATTACATTAATGTATTATAGCATATCACAATACAGCCTATAAAAACCTACACAAGTATTCAAAAACAAAATTCCTAACATAATGGGACAACATCATTAGCGTAGCTCCTGAGCAAATATAGCCCTGCAGCTTTAAATAATGTAAAGGTGACACATTAAACTCACTTCAGCGTGACATTTACTGAAGGTAGAAAAATGTAAACACACCCAAACCTGAAACCCTTTGAGAGGAGGGAGACAGGAAACTAGCCGTCAGAGCAAGGTGACTACAGTATATACACAGACTACGTGACAGTATGCACAAATAGTCATGAAACCACCAAAGCCTTTCTATTTGTGTGGTGTGTGTGTGTGTGTGGCTGTTCATATCTAGCTCCTCTAACTTACAGCTACATGACTACATGCAGAGACTGTGTGACCCATGCACAAATTCAAATAAAAGTAGTGTGTGGGAATTTGTGTGGAAATAGGCTGGACTGGTCCACTGACATCTTTCCACACTGGAGTACAGTATATAATCCTCAGCACATTTACATGTATGAATTTAGCAGACACTTTTATCCAACCTGACTTACAAGGGCCATTCTCATCAGAGCAACTCAGAACGGTGGCGTACGAGTGCAAACGACCTGCACTTTATGACAATACATGCGAATCGTAAATATGTAAATATTCATTACGTAAGGGATAATGGACGACACGGCATTTGATTAGCAGAAATGAATGCATGTTGGAGCTTGTAAAACGTTCCTGATGCGTAGGAGAATGGGAAATTCAACCAAGCAGTGGAATCATTTTTTAGATAATTGCACATCCACAGTATTTCCAGTAGTAGTTCCAGTTATTTGGCCAAATCACGCTTCTGTGAAGCTATGAACACTCAACAGAGGGGAGGTCTAGTACTCTTGAAAGCCAATGGGTGTGGAACACTTGGCAGAGGGGAGGTCTAGTACTCTTGTAAGCCAATGGGTGTGGATCACTCGACAGAGGGGGGTCTAGTACTCTTATAAGCCAATGGGTGTGGAGCACTCGACAGAGGGGGGTTCTAGTACTCTTGTAAGCCAATGGGTGTGAATCCCCTTGGCCTCCTACTCCAAAGCATCTGTGTGGCTTTGAGATTGTCCAGTCGCTACACTAATCCAGGGGCGTAGCAACCGTGGGGGATGTGGGTGTTATAACATACACACTTTTGCTGGAACACGATTCTATCCGCCACACGGAGAGACACAAATAGGTCTGTTGATTTGACTGAACGGCCATCCAGCCAATCACATCACGTTAGCGTCAGTGAAGAACCTGTGCGTCTTTAAAGGTGCTGCTGCTTGGGTCTGCATTATAACGTCTGCAGTGAGCAGATTTGAGGTAGAATTGAAATGATAATTGTCACCGCATTATGCTAATTTAGTAAACCAAAATTCAAAAGACAAAAGACAAGTTTTTTGTCACAATGTAGAAATGCAGGGAGAAAGTGAAAGTGAAAGTGGGGGCACCAAGGCACTTGTTATTTCTGCAGAAAGACTTTCGGCTACTGTTCTCGGAGCATTATGCTTTCTCTGTCTATGATCTGCAGCTTTTCTCAAACTATGGGACTCCTCAACAATTAGCATACTGGTCCACGTACAGTAGCCGCAAAATTAAGTTATGCCCGGTGCTTCACACGTCTGATCATTTGCAGCAAGATTGAATGGTATGGAACCGCGGACTGAAAGAAAAATAAACTAATGTCAATCAGAAATACTAATTAATTTGGTGTCATCAACTATATAGACATAGCCCAGTTAGCACACATACGTCTCCAAGACGCTTGAAAAAGATCTGAACAGCTTACAGTTTTTTCTGATTGCTTAAGCACATTTTTTGTAACTATAGAAATAGAACGCTCATGCAATGCGTGCAGCAAGTGAAACTGAAAATATATTAATAGTCCAGTCGAAATTAGGCTGTTTTATTGTAGCCTGCTAACCCATTTGCACAAAACATAATTTCTGAAATGATTTCTTCATTTATAACATGATACATGTCTCCATGTAGGGTAGTGTCAAATAGTGAAGAAGGTAGATCATGTAGACCTACATGTCACATGAGCCACACAGATGAGGGGCACTGCTTGTTCTGTCCCTCCCAAACTGCATTAAAATGGTGTATTTAGCAATCAGAATTGAAAAAAATTTTCAGGGGAGAAACTCCTGGACACCCACCAATATAGTCCGCACCCCTCTCAGAAAATACTTACAACGTCCCTGTAGGGAGTTATTTATAATTTGGCTGGATTGTTTCACTTCCCTATCCCACAACCCCCACACTTTTAAAAAGCTTGATACGCCTCTGCACTAATCATTCACTGTGGAGAACTGTGGTACAGATGTTGTCTGAAACTGGTATGGACATGGGCGTGACACCAGCATGAAGAATTAGTGGACACCATATCTCACTGGACATGGGTGAGACCAGCCTGCACAGGCTGAGTCAGTGCTGTGCTGATGGCAGAAACAGAATGCAATTCACCTTATTCACACGGGCGGTAACTGCTAAAAAAAACTCACTGAAGAAGATGAACAGGCCAGTGAACGCTTCTTCTTTTCGGTGAGCTTTTTTTTTTGGCAGTTTGCAAACAGAGTGCATTATCCCCCTCCACCCTCAGCTACATAACATCCTGGACATTGGACCCACAATGGCCGCCTGCACTACTCCACTTGCACACTTGCACACTTGTACACTTTACAACTTGTTGTTGTTGTCCTGAAAACACAACACTTCTGCTGCTCTTACATAACTTGCACCACTATGCCACTTTCTTTATTACTTAGGTCAAACAGAACTACCCAAGCCTTTTATTGGCCTGACTTTGCACTAGTATGTTATTGACTGTCTATGCACAATTTCAACCAAATTTTGCTGCTCTTATTTTTTTTTTCATTATTATATGTGCCCTCTTATTTATGTAAATTTATGGGTGTGGATCACTCGACAGAGGGGGTTCTAGTACTCTTGTAAGCCAATGGGTGTGAATCCCCTTGGCCTCCTACTCCAAAGCATCTGTGTGGCTTTGAGATTGTCCAGTCGCTACACTAATCCAGGGGCGTAGCAACCGTGGGGGATGTGGGTGTTATAACATACACACTTTTGCTGGAACACGATTCTATCCGCCACAGAAAAGAGTTGGAATGAGTAAAGAGTTGGAACCGTATCTACCATAACGCACACACAGAGAGACACAAATAGGTCTGTTGATTTGACTGAACGGCCATCCAGCCAATCACATCAAGTTAGCGTCAGTGAAGAACCAGCGTCTTTAAAGGTGCTGCTGCTTGGGTCTGCATTATAACGTCTGCAGTGAGCAGATTTGAGGTAGAATTGAAATGATAATTGTCACCGCATTATGCTAATTTAGTAAACCAAAATTCAAAAGACAAAAGACAAGTTTTTTGTCACAATGTAGAAATGCAGGGAGAAAGTGAAAGTGAAAGTGGGGGCACCAAGGCACTTGTTATTTCTGCAGAAAGACTTTCGGCTACTGTTCTCGGAGCATTATGCTTCCTCTGTCTATGATCTGCAGCTTTTCTCAAACTATGGGACTCCTCAACAATTAGCATACTGGTCCACGTACAGTAGCCGCAAAATTAAGTTATGCCCGGTGCTTCACACGTCTGATCATTTGCAGCAAGATTGAATGGTATGGAACCGCGGACTGAAAGAAAAATAAACTAATGTCAATCAGAAATACTAATTAATTTGGTGTCATCAACTCTATAGACATAGCCCAGTTAGCACACATACGTCTCCAAGACGCTTGAAAAAGATCTGAACAGCTTACAGTTTTTTCTGATTGCTTAAGCACATTTTTTGTAACTATAGAAATAGAACGCTCATGCAATGCGTGCAGCAAGTGAAACTGGAGGTAAGCGTGGGCTAGAAGCAACAATAGTTTAAACAGCGTGGCTTCATGTAACTATCATTGGAAATAGCATAGAATCATAATCTTTAAATTGACATGACTATTGCTATATGCAACACAATTTATTTATATTCTCTTATGTTTGGGACTTCAAACGTTTTTTTGAATTTGAGCTTACAGTTCTGTCATTATTCTGTGTCCTTTACATTTATTTAATAGGTATTATAGTTAGGCATATTAATAGTCCAGTCGAAATTAGGCTGTTTTATTGTAGCCTGCTAACCCATTTGCACAAAACATAATTTCTGAAATGATTTCTTCATTTATAACATGATATATGTCTCCATGTAGGGTAGTGTCAAATAGTGAAGAAGGTAGATCATGTAGACCTACATGTCACATGAGCCACACAGATGAGGGGCACTGCTTGTTCTGTCCCTCCCAAACTGCATTAAAATGGTGTATGTAGCAATCAGAATTTAAAAAAATTTTCAGGGGAGAAACTCCTGGACACCCACCAATATAGTCTGCACCCCTCTCAGAAAATACTTACAACGTCCCTGTAGGGAGTTATTTATAATTTGGCTGGATTGTTTCACTTCCCTATCCCACAACCCCCACACTTTTAAAAAGCTTGATACGCCTCTGCACTAATCATTCACTGTGGAGAACTGTGGTACAGATGTTGTCTGAAACTGGTATGGACATGGGCGTGACACCAGCATGAAGAATTAGTGGACACCATATCTCACTGGACATGGGTGAGACCAGCCTGCACAGGCTGAGTCAGTGCTGTGCTGATGGCAGAAACAGAATGCAATTCACCTTATTCACACGGCGGCAACTGCTAAAAAAAAAACTCACTGAAGAAGATGAACAGGCCAGTGAACGCTTCTTCTTTTTCGGTGAGCTTTTTTTTTTGGCAGTTTGCAAACAGAGTGCATTATCCCCCTCCACCCTCAGCTACATAACATCCTGGACATTGGACCCACAATGGCCGCCTGCACTACTCCACTTGCACACTTGCACACTTGTACACTTTACAACTTGTTGTTGTTGTCCTGAAAACACAACACTTCTGCTGCTCTTACATAACTTGCACCACTATGCCACTTTCTTTATTACTTAGGTCAAACAGAACTACCCAAGCCTTTTATTGGCCTGACTTTGCACTAGTATGTTATTGACTGTCTATGCACAATTTCAACCAAATTTTGCTGCTCTTATTTTTTTTTTCATTATTATATGTGCCCTCTTATTTATGTAAATTTATGGGTGTGGATCACTCGACAGAGGGGGTTCTAGTACTCTTGTAAGCCAATGGGTGTGAATCCCCTTGGCCTCCTACTCCAAAGCATCTGTGTGGCTTTGAGATTGTCCAGTCGCTACACTAATCCAGGGGCGTAGCAACCGTGGGGGATGTGGGTGTTATAACATACACACTTTTGCTGGAACACGATTCTATCCGCCACAGAAAAGAGTTGGAATGAGTAAAGAGTTGGAACCGTATCTACCATAACGCACACACAGAGAGACACAAATAGGTCTGTTGATTTGACTGAACGGCCATCCAGCCAATCACATCAAGTTAGCGTCAGTGAAGAACCTGTGCGTCTTTAAAGGTGCTGCTGCTTGGGTCTGCATTATAACGTCTGCAGTGAGCAGATTTGAGGTAGAATTGAAATGATAATTGTCACCGCATTATGCTAATTTAGTAAACCAAAATTCAAAAGACAAAAGACAAGTTTTTTGTCACAATGTAGAAATGCAGGGAGAAAGTGAAAGTGAAAGTGGGGGCACCAAGGCACTTGTTATTTCTGCAGAAAGACTTTCGGCTACTGTTCTCGGAGCATTATGCTTCCTCTGTCTATGATCTGCAGCTTTTCTCAAACTATGGGACTCCTCAACAATTAGCATACTGGTCCACGTACAGTAGCCGCAAAATTAAGTTATGCCCGGTGCTTCACACGTCTGATCATTTGCAGCAAGATTGAATGGTATGGAACCGCGGACTGAAAGAAAAATAAACTAATGTCAATCAGAAATACTAATTAATTTGGTGTCATCAACTCTATAGACATAGCCCAGTTAGCACACATACGTCTCCAAGACGCTTGAAAAAGATCTGAACAGCTTACAGTTTTTTCTGATTGCTTAAGCACATTTTTTGTAACTATAGAAATAGAACGCTCATGCAATGCGTGCAGCAAGTGAAACTGGAGGTAACGTGGGCTAGAAGCAACAATAGTTTAAACAACGTGGCTTCATGTAACTATCATTGGAAATAGCATAGAATCATAATCTTTAAATTGACATGACTATTGCTATATGCAACACAATTTATTTATATTCTCTTATGTTTGGGACTTCAAACGTTTTTTTGAATTTGAGCTTACAGTTCTGTCATTATTCTGTGTCCTTTACATTTATTTAATAGGTATTATAGTTAGGCATATTAATAGTCCAGTCGAAATTAGGCTGTTTTATTGTAGCCTGCTAACCCATTTGCACAAAACATAATTTCTGAAATGATTTCTTCATTTATAACATGATACATGTCTCCATGTAGGGTAGTGTCAAATAGTGAAGAAGGTAGATCATGTAGACCTACATGTCACATGAGCCACACAGATGAGGGGCACTGCTTGTTCTGTCCCTCCCAAACTGCATTAAAATGGTGTATTTAGCAATCAGAATTGAAAAAAATTTTCAGGGGAGAAACTCCTGGACACCCACCAATATAGTCCGCACCCCTCTCAGAAAATACTTACAACGTCCCTGTAGGGAGTTATTTATAATTTGGCTGGATTGTTTCACTTCCCTATCCCACAACCCCCACACTTTTAAAAGCTTGATACGCCTCTGCACTAATCATTCACTGTGGAGAACTGTGGTACAGATGTTGTCTGAAACTGGTATGGACATGGGGTGACACCAGCATGAAGAATTAGTGGACACCATATCTCACTGGACATGGGTGAGACCAGCCTGCACAGGCTGAGTCAGTGCTGTGCTGATGGCAGAAACAGAATGCAATTCACCTTATTCACGGGCGGTAACTGCTAAAAAAAAACTCACTGAAGAAGATGAACAGGCCAGTGAACGCTTCTTCTTTTTCGGTGAGCTTTTTTTTTTGGCAGTTTGCAAACAGAGTGCATTATCCCCCCTCCACCCTCAGCTACATAACATCCTGGACATTGGACCCACAATGGCGCCTGCACTACTCCACTTGCACACTTGCACACTTGTACACTTTACAACTTGTTGTTGTTGTCCTGAAAACACAACACTTCTGCTGCTCTTACATAACTTGCACCACTATGCCACTTTCTTTATTACTTAGGTCAAACAGAACTACCCAAGCCTTTTATTGGCCTGACTTTGCACTAGTATGTTATTGACTGTCTATGCACAATTTCAACCAAATTTTGCTGCTCTTATTTTTTTTTTCATTATTATATGTGCCCTCTTATTTATGTAAATTTATGGGTGTGGATCACTTTCGACAGAGGGGGGTTCTAGTACTCTTGTAAGCCAATGGGTGTGAATCCCCTTGGCCTCCTACCCAAAGCATCTGTGTGGCTTTGAGATTGTCCAGTCGCTACACTAATCCAGGGCATGAAAGTAAACCGTGGGGATGTGGGTGTTATAACATACACACTTTTGCTGGAACACGATTCTATCCGCCACAGAAAAGAGTTGGAATGAGTAAAGAGTTGGAACCGTATCTACCATAACGCACACACAGAGAGACACAAATAGGTCTGTTGATTTGACTGAACGGCCATCCAGCCAATCACATCAAGTTAGCGCCAGTGAAGAACCCAGCGCCTTTAAAAGGTGCTGCTGCTTGGGTCTGCATTATAACGCCTGCAGTGAGCAGATTTGAGGTAGAATTGAAATGATAATTGTCACCGCATTATGCTAATTTAGTAAACCAAAATTCAAAAGACAAAAGACAAGTTTTTGTCACAATGTAGAAATGCAGGGAGAAAGTGAAAGTGAAAGTGGGGCACCAAGGCACTTGTTATTTCTGCAGAAAGACTTTCGGCTACTGTTCTCGAGCATTATGCTTCCTCTGTCTATGATCTGCAGCTTTTCTCAAACTATGGGACTCCTCAACAATTAGCATACTGGTCCACACGACAGTAGCCGCAAAATTAAGTTATGCCCGGTGCTTCACACGCCTGATCATTTGCAGCAAGATTGAATGGTATGGAACCGCGGACTGAAAGAAAAATAAACTAATGTCAATCAGAAATACTAATTAATTTGGTGTCATCAACTCTATAGACATAGCCCAGTTAGCACACATACGTCTCCAAGACGCTTGAAAAAGATCTGAACAGCTTACAGTTTTTTCTGATTGCTTAAGCACATTTTTTGTAACTATAGAAATAGAACGCTCATGCAATGCGTGCAGCAAGTGAAACTGGAGGTAACGTGGGCTAGAAGCAACAATAGTTTAAACAACGTGGCTTCATGTAACTATCATTGGAAATAGCATAGAATCATAATCTTTAAATTGACATGACTATTGCTATATGCAACACAATTTATTTATATTCTCTTATGTTTGGGACTTCAAACGTTTTTTTTTTTGAATTTGTGCTTACAGTTCTGTCATTATTCTGTGTCCTTTACATTTATTTAATAGGTATTATAGTTAGGCATATTAATAGTCCAGTCGAAATTAGGCTGTTTTATTGTAGCCTGCTAACCCATTTGCACAAAACATAATTTCTGAAATGATTTCTTCATTTATAACATGATATATGTCTCCATGTAGGGTAGTGTCAAATAGTGAAGAAGGTAGATCATGTAGACCTACATGTCACATGAGCCACACAGATGAGGGGCACTGCTTGTTCTGTCCCTCCCAAACTGCATTAAAATGGTGTATGTAGCAATCAGAATTTAAAAAAATTTTCAGGGGAGAAACTCCTGGACACCCACCAATATAGTCTGCACCCCTCTCAGAAAATACTTACAACGTCCCTGTAGGGAGTTATTTATAATTTGGCTGGATTGTTTCACTTCCCTATCCCACAACCCCCACACTTTTAAAAAGCTTGATACGCCTCTGCACTAATCATTCACTGTGGAGAACTGTGGTACAGATGTTGTCTGAAACTGGTATGGACATGGGCGTGACACCAGCATGAAGAATTAGTGGACACCATATCTCACTGGACATGGGTGAGACCAGCCTGCACAGGCTGAGTCAGTGCTGTGCTGATGGCAGAAACAGAATGCAATTCACCTTATTCACACGGCGGCAACTGCTAAAAAAAAAACTCACTGAAGAAGATGAACAGGCCAGTGAACGCTTCTTCTTTTTTCGGTGAGCTTTTTTTTTGGCAGTTTGCAAACAGAGTGCATTATCCCCTCCACCCTCAGCTACATAACATCCTGGACATTGGACCCACAATGGCCGCCTGCACTACTCCACTTGCACACTTGCACACTTGTACACTTTACAACTTGTTGTTGTTGTCCTGAAAACACAACACTTCTGCTGCTCTTACATAAACTTGCACCACTATGCCACTTTCTTTATTACTTAGGTCAAACAGAACTACCCAAGCCTTTTATTGGCCTGACTTTGCACTAGTATGTTATTGACTGTCTATGCACAATTTCAACCAAATTTTGCTGCTCTTATTTTTTCATTATTATTATATGTGCCCTCTTATTTATGTAAATTTATGGGTGTGGATCACTTCGACAGAGGGGGTTCTAGTACTCTTGTAAGCCAATGGGTGTGAATCCCCTTGGCCTCCTACTCCAAAGCATCTGTGTGGCTTTGAGATTGTCCAGTCGCTACACTAATCCAGGGGCGTAGCAACCGTGGGGGATGTGGGTGTTATAACATACACACTTTTGCTGGAACACGATTCTATCCGCCACAGAAAAGAGTTGGAATGAGTAAAGAGTTGGAACCGTATCTACCATAACGCAGCACACAGAGAGACACAAATAGGTCTGTTGATTTGACTGAACGGCCATCCAGCCAATCACATCAAGTTAGCGTCAGTGAAGAACCTGTGCGTCTTTAAAGGTGCTGCTGCTTGGGTCTGCATTATAACGTCTGCAGTGAGCAGATTTGAGGTAGAATTGAAATGATAATTGTCACCGCATTATGCTAATTTAGTAAACCAAAATTCAAAAAGACAAAAGACAAGTTTTTGTCACAATGTAGAAATGCAGGGAGAAAGTGAAAGTGAAAGTGGGGGCACCAAGGCACTTGTTATTTCTGCAGAAAGACTTTCGGCTACTGTTCTCGGAGCATTATGCTTCCTCTGTCTATGATCTGCAGCTTTTCTCAAACTATGGGACTCCTCAACAATTAGCATACTGGTCCACGTATTACAGTAGCCGCAAAATTAAGTTATGCCCCGTGCTTCACACGCCTGATCATTTGCAGCAAGATTGAATGGTATGGAACCGCGGACTGAAAGAAAAATAAACTAATGTCAATCAGAAATACTAATTAATTTGGTGTCATCAACTCTATAGACATAGCCCAGTTAGCACACATATACGTCTCCAAGACGCTTGAAAAGATCTGAACAGCTTACAGTTTTTTCTGATTGCTTAAGCACATTTTTGTAACTATAGAAATAGAACGCTCATGCAATCGTGCAGCAAGTGAAACTGGAGGTAACGTGGGCTAGAAGCAACAATAGTTTAAACAACGTGGCTTCATGTAACTATCATTGGAAATAGCATAGAATCATAATCTTTAAATTGACATGACTATTGCTATATGCAACACAATTTATTTATATTCTCTTATGTTTGGGACTTCAAACGTTTTTTTGAATTTGAGCTTACAGTTCTGTCATTATTCTGTGTCCTTTACATTTATTTAATAGGTATTATAGTTAGGCATATTAATAGTCCAGTCGAAATTAGGCTGTTTTATTGTAGCCTGCTAACCCATTTGCACAAAACATAATTTCTGAAATGATTTCTTCATTTATAACATGATATATGTCTCCATGTAGGGTAGTGTCAAATAGTGAAGAAGGTAGATCATGTAGACCTACATGTCACATGAGCCACACAGATGAGGGGCACTGCTTGTTCTGTCCCTCCCAAACTGCATTAAAATGGTGTATGTAGCAATCAGAATTTAAAAAATTTTCAGGGAGAAACTCCTGGACACCCACCAATATAGTCTGCACCCCTCTCAGAAAATACTTTACAACGTCCCTGTAGGGAGTTATTTATAATTTGGCTGGATTGTTTCACTTCCCTATCCCACAACCCCCACACTTTTTAAAAGCTTGATACGCCTCTGCACTAATCATTCACTGTGGAGAACTGTGGTACAGATGTTGTCTGAAACTGGTATGGACATGGGCATGACACCAGCATGAAGAATTAGTGGACACCATATCTCACTGGACATGGGTGAGACCAGCCTGCACAGGCTGAGTCAGTGCTGTGCTGATGGCAGAAACAGAATGCAATTCACCTTATTCACCGCGGCAACAACTAAAAAAAAAACTCACTGAAGAAGATGAACAGGCCAGTGAACGCTTCTTTTTTTCGGTGAGCTTTTTTTGGCAGTTTGCAAACAGAGTGCATTATCCCCCTCCACCCTCAGCTACATAACATCCTGGACATTGGACCCACAATGGCCGCCTGCACTACTCCACTTGCACACTTGCACACTTGTACACTTTACAACTTGTTGTTGTTGTCCTGAAAACACAACACTTCTGCTGCTCTTACATAACTTGCACCACTATGCCACTTTCTTTCTTACTTAGGTCAAACAGAACTACCCAAGCCTTTTATTGGCCTGACTTTGCACTAGTATTTTATTGACTGTCTATGCACAATTTCAACCAAATTTTGCTGCTCTTATTTTTTTTCATTATTATATGTGCCCTCTTATTTACTTATTTACTTACTTTTTTGTTTACTTGAATGTAATGTATGTCTGTGGACTTAAATTGGTAAAATATGTCTTGTCTTCACCGTGGGATAGTGAGAAACGTAATTTCGATCTCTTTGTATGTCTGGAACATGTGAAGAGATTGACAATAAAGCTGACTTTGATTGACTTTGATTACCACCGCCATCTGCTGGACTGAGGTGTAATGGCAAGTGTACCCCTCAGCCTCGTAATGGCCGCTGGGTGAATAAGGCCAATGGTTCAAACAGGCCTTTGGAGGTAAGATGAGTTTGAAGTTGAGAGGCAATGACAGAGACAAAGGGTAAACTATCCCTGCAATCAGCACCCATTAAATCACTGCTAGCACAATGCGGTCATATGGGTTTTGTCTTTTTTTCCAAGCATTTTTAGTGGAAGGATTCCCTAGACAGCATGTGGCAGCTTTTGGTCCCCATAGTGACTTGGAGTGTTTTTATCCATACTAAATGTGTACGTGTAGTCGTGTACTCATCTCTGCTTGTGGGCATGCTGTTGAACTGTGACATTATAATGAACGTCTGGCAAGTAACAAACAACAAAAACACAGGAAGAGGTGGATCTGTTATTTCTGAAGGTGTGCTAGCACACAGGAAGCTACATTTACTGCATACCCAGCCACATTGCACACATACACTCAGTGTTTGGGGGCACAACAACGCTATATGGCAAATGCAAGGCACCGTATAGTACCAGCTACCTTGGTGTATTGATGGCCTATTAGGAAGAATACAGATACAGTTAGCAGACACCAGATATACCTCGTTTGACACAGTAATACACATCACCACAGGATGAGGAGCCTGTGCATTCTCATAGTCTGGCTGAGTTCAGGTAAGGATGCAATCAGCAACAATGGTTTTTGCTTTCATTGTATTGTAGTGAATTGTATTGCATAGCGCTGAATCAAATATGTCAATTACAGTTTTTTCTGATTGCTTAAGCACATTTTTTGTAATTATGGCTTTTTTTGCAAAACTCTACACACAAATAGGAAAACCTTTCACCCAATCAGTAAAACATTGTAGTTCTCTTGCAAAAGCTAACACACCTTGCTTAACTCTTCACACCTTCGTAAAAATGGTGTTTTCGTATCAAACAGTAAACACAAGCCATCAGAATAGTAAGCACACAATGTGCCAACTACATACTGATGGTATGAATAAAAAAAGATCTGGCTTTTGCTTTCTCTGTGCACAAGGTAGACAATGTCAGTTTGAGGTCATACTTTTGTCATAGTTCTGTAAACATACAGGGATCCAAACTTCAAGTATTAGTGTTTATTTACACACATCAAAACAACCACAAGTGTGTTTTTCCAAGTCAAAACACAAAATAGCAATTTCACTGAGACAAAACAAATCAGTCTACATCGGGTCGTCTCTCTCAAAATTTCGTCTACATCACATGCAATGTCCTAGTCCAAGGCACCGGGGAACATATATTCTGGAATGCCGTATCCAGGCCTGACATGACAACATCCCCACATGTAGACTATGTGGCTATTTCTTTCTCTTCTTCCCCCTCCCCGTCCTCCTCTTGCTCCTCCTTGTCCTCTTCCTCTAACTTCACCTCCTTGTCCTTGTCATCCTCTCCCTCTCACTTCTTCACCCCCACATCCTCTTCTTCCTCCTACTTCTTCACCTCCACGTCCTATTCTTCAGCCTCCTCTAATTCTTACTCTTCTCACTCTTCCTGCTCCCTCCATTGTACCCATTGTACATTACCTGTGGCTGATTTATAGTGCTTAGGCTGATTGCAAAGTGAACTAATTATCTAAAACAGTTTTCACATGAGAAAGTGTGCCAAAGAGTTGGCAAAATAGTGAAAATAGTAGCCATACATGTGTATAGATCTGCTAGGAGTGTGTTGATCATTTGGAAATTGAGTGTAAAGCATGAGTTGTGTTTACAGTTCTGTAAAAAGAGTACTATGCAGTGAATTGTGCCTACAGTTGTGCAAAGTGTGTGTTACAAAATTTCAAACTGAGTGCAAAGCAGTGTTTGTGCTTTTAGTTTTGCGAACTCAGTGAGTGGTTTTGCTATACGTATTAATAGTTTAGAAATTGTGCTATAAGAATCACAGTTGTGTTTAAGCATTCAGAAAAAAAACTGTAAGTTCCATACGTGACTGAATAATTCTGTTGTGCTGTTCTAGAGTTGATATTCAGTTGTTCCGAGTGTTCAGGGTAGTTCATCATCAACGTCATATGTTCTTTGGATGACAGGTGCTTTGGGTTCTACCAACTTGAATGCATATTTGGATGGAGCCGTCATCATTAAGTGTAAATATGAGCCTCGGTACAAAAGCAGCAAAAAATATTTCTACAAAGGCAGACCATCGGATTATGGTAAACATGTGAAGTGGGAGGTTGAGGGGCAACTCTCAGGAAATGGAAAGTTCACTCTGTGTGACACAAAGAAAGGGTTTTTCATGGTGCTAGTTACTCAGCTGACAAAGGAAGATGAAGGGGATTATCAGTGTGTTGTTGACAAGGCCACTAAACCACTGTTCTCAGGTGTTACACTGAGGATTCTTCCAGGTGAGAACATGGACCCATCTCCCTACTTTATTTCACAAATATATGCAGAAAATAAGTTTGAAATATATTATGCTGTGGTCTATAACCATTTTGATAATTTCATTGAACATTTCATTTCATTTAGCAGGCCCATGTTGTGGACCCCCTGTGGCTAAGCATTTTACCGTAGGGGACCAAGCCAGCATAACTTGCAACTTCGATGAAACCTCCAAGCACAGAAATAAGCACCTGTGCAAATTGGAAACCACCTTAACCTGTTTCCAACTCACCCCGGTGTTGGATCCACAAAAGCGTAGGAGATACAATGTGGTTCGTCATCAGGACAATTTGCTCCAGATCAGCGTAACTATCCTTTACTTTGACACAAGTGACACTGGGGATTATTGGTGTGGAACCTCTGACCTACATGACCGTTTCTTTGTCCTGACAAATAAAGTGAGGCTGATGTGGCATGGTGAGTGGAACATTATTCGGGGCCTAATTTAGTCGCTGACGGCATTGTAGCTATAGCAACATGTAGTTTGTGGGAGGTGTGAGTGAGCCTTTTGCTGCTTTGCTTGTTAGCACCTTTAAGTAGGTTTCCTTTGGCTGAATGCCACTTTAACCACAACAGGATGCAACTGAATGTGAACAGCATGTATGTTTGTCTATATGTATGTGCCTGTGTGTGTGTGTGTGTGTGTGTGTCAGTGAAAGAAAGTGAGACAGAGAAAGAGAGAGACAGAGAGAGAGGGGGGAGGGGGTTAAAGTGAGTATCACATAGAGTGAAGATATTTTGAGCCTAGTCAATGGTTTAAAGTAGCGATTTACCCCAAGGCTATTTCTGTATGTCATCTCATTGCAAATATATATTATAGTCTTGCTCAAAAACTAGTCACAATGACATTGTTAAGATTCCCAACAAGACTATACACTCGTTATTATCTAAAAGCAGACCCAAAGTTGTTGTTAGAGTGAATGTTTCCTAAATGTTCAGAGGAGCAACTTCAAAGTATTGTGTGATGTGTGTGTGTGTATACTGTACTGTATGTGTGTGTGTGTGTGTGTGTGTGTGTGTGTGTGTGTGTGTGTGTGTGTGTGTGTGTGTGTGTGTGTGTGTGTGTATGTGTGTGTGTGTGTGAGTATGTGTGCAATGTGTGTTTGTGTGTGTGTGTGTGTGTAGTTTTGTTTTGACAATGAAGGCCTTTGTACTTTAGCAGTTGTAAAAAAAAAACTGTAAACTGGTTTCATGTTGGTCTTTCAGAATTACCCTCATCCACACCATCATCATCACCATCAACATCAACAACAGTAACAACAAAAACACCAACAACAGCCAGAATAACACAAAGCACATTCACTCCTGCATCCACTTCATCTGCCATTTTGACAGCATCATCAGCATCTCCCTCATCCTCATGGTCTCCATCACTCTCCCCATATGGTATGGCTTATAGCATTATTATTATTATTATTATTATTATTATTATTATTATTATTATTATTATTATTAATAGTATTTAATTGTATCAGTTAATAATAATTCATATTAATAATATTAAATATTAAACAGAAGTTCACCATTATCTTCCAGAACTGGGAATGTTTGATGTTGCAGTGACATGAGGTTTTGCATTAGAATCCCTCCCCAATAATATGATTAATTGAATTCAATGAATACCATAAAGCTAATAACCTTGATCAAAGTATCATCACTGTCTCTACACATGAACTCGAGCATTGAGAACATTGTAGTAGTGTCCCTAAGATTCCCATTCATAAGGACCATTTGACCCGAAAATGACAGCGCGGACCAGCTTAAAAGTGGCGCTTCCGACGTAATTATGCTTTCAAACGAAAGCACAAAACACATTCACAAAACACCCTAGTTTGCATTTTGCGCTTTCACAATGAGTACCACTTCTGAAAACAATTTGCTCTCCAAGTATGAGTGATGACCAGGGCCGGAGTGGGGGCACTTTTCAGCCCCGGAGTTTCAGGCCCACTTTTTTAGTGGTGGTGGAAATTGGATAAATAAAGCAACAGTTCAGCTCTTACTATCCTGTGTTTTTTTTATTAGTACCAATATTCCACTATCCGGCCCGCAGGCTATAGTTTGGGGACCACTGCTCTAACCATTTGAGGATCAGCCATTAAACACCCAGTCGATACAATGCCTTGTGACCTTCTAAGATAAGACAGATAACCGTTGTGTGGAAACGTTGAACTTCAGCAATGAAAACAAAAATTGCTCCCCTAGAAGTGTGGTTGCTAGGTTACTGTCAGAAGAGTCCTATCGGTGGAGACTGGACACATGCATGACCTTTCCACCGAGTGTCCGATGTTTCTCCAAGCCCACATCCAGGAAAATGCAGAAACTCTAACTTGCCATTGCATCATCACCTTCTGGTTATTGTACCATTGATGATAAGGAATTGTACAGGCTGTTCATTGAGGGAAGGTTTTATTGTCTACCCTTTTCTTATCTTTATTATCGTTCTTTTCCAGTAACACCCTGCACATGCATCCTCTCCCTATACATTACTTCCCAGTCTGTCTTTCACAACCCCTTGAATCATCAACTACCCAAAGTCACTCACTGGGAGACATTAAACTGGCCCATGGAGTGACCTCCTGATTCCCTCCATCAACACCACATTTACGTGCATGGAACAGCCCATGAGTTACCTGCATGGAGTGTATTGTTTTGGCCTGTTGGACTTTAACTGCTGACTTTATTAGGATCAAGGTGCAAAGGGCATGTTTCATTTTGATAAGTCACATGACAATAGCTCAATATATTTTTAGAACTTGCTACCTTGTCTTTTGATTTTGTAATGGTATATTATATTTCCATAATCAATTTACGCCAGACCAGAAAAAGGCAAACTATTAGCTTTCATCGAAATGGACATTTCTCAAAGATGCCATGGATGGTGTCGCTGGGAGTCAAATACATTAAAAGATTAATGTTTGTTTGTTTGTTTGTTTGTTTGCTCTCACCCATCAGGTGCTTCCATTCCTGTGTCGCTGTCACTGACAACCATCGGCGTCACGCTGGGAGCCGTGCTCCTCTTTGTTTACTTTTGCTTTAAGAGGAAGAGAGAGACAAAAGGTCTTGCAACTCAGCCACAACCATTCCACATCTACATCACTAGTGCAGTGCAGTGCTAGATCAAAACATGCTTGTTCTACAATAGATAGCTGTAGTGGCCAGAGTAGAATGTTTGCATGTGTGGTATTCTGAAACTGTCCTTAAATTAAATTTGGGAAGTTTCGCTTATTTCTAATCGGGACGATGCAGTCAGAATTGTTGTTTGTTTATTGAAAGTACAAAAGACAATCCAAAGTAGGGTATCTGAAGTGTCAGTCTATGGTCACATACTTTTTAAAGTGTTTTTGAATAGCCACTGCAAACCCGTGGTGGCATGTTGCAAATCCAGCTGAATAATTTCATGCAAGCTAACAACATCCAGAGGCAGTCTTTATATTGTTGAGGTCAGACATAACCACAATCATCCAAATATGTCAGTTAACCTGCTCAACACACCACACACTTGACTTTATATGTAAAGTATCCTCTTTTTTTCTACAGGACACTTCTCCACATCAATCACAGAGGTAAAAAATATTTTTAATAGAATAAAAGTTGTTGTGGATCTAAACATTGCCATGAATATACTGTATGTTGATCCTATCAAGACACGGCCCACATACTAAACGTCCAAACTTTATTCAAGATATACATTAACCACAACTACATGTTTATGTCCTTGTGTAACTAATCTCAAGAATTTGTTAGCTTGTTAGCTCACTGTTCTGTTACTGACGTGTCCTCATAGATCTCTTAGCACTCACATTTCAAAGTAAATGACACATAGATAACTATTTTATTCATTTTAATCAATGATTATACATAGGCGGAGCAAGATAGTTTTTTCGTAGTTCATGTCTATGGGCGTGAAATGGGGATCGAGTCCTGTCTGCATAAAGAGGCGTGTCATTGACATATTGATGAGCGTACGTAGCAACCGGCCAACAGGAGTGGAATAAATAACTGGTGCACACTTTATATAAGGTCAATTTTCTCCAGACTGGAATGCTCAAAAATGCTACAGATGTTCCTGAAATGGTCAGAGGTATTTGAGGATCATGGAAATGTGCTCAAATTTCACATTTCTAACTCTAAAGAACCAAGATCTTAGCATATGTGATGAAATTCTGAGCTATGGCCATAGACTTGAATGGAACAGGCCTCTGGTCTGCTTAAAGGGGGATTCTGACCCCACCTTGTGCGATCCGGGATCCCGTTGATGAAATATCTTGCTCCGCCTATGTATAATCCTTGTTTTAATTTAATGTCTTACGTTGAAAGTCTGATGTTGAGTTTTATGTCTTAGGTTGATTACGCAGAGAGTGTGTATGAGGAAATTAATCACCCTCGCATCTCAGGGTCCACAGACGCCGGAGCCAGAACTGTGTATGCTGCATGTACTGCTCCATTACGCACACTCCCTTCTGAGGACCACACTGTGTATGCCACTGCTCAATTACCCACAATTTCCTCTGATGATCCAGCATACTCTACTGCTGATGCACCCACAATCTCCTCTGGTGAACTCACAGCCTCTACTGATCAAATGCCCACAATTCCTACTGATGATTCCGCATACTCTACTGTGGATTCACCCCCAATCCCCTCTGATGACCGAAGCGCTGATTCACCAAACACGCCAGCTGAAGACCACACCTACGAGATGGTGGATCTCTCCAGCAGACTATCTGATGACCTCACTGATAATCCGGTCGCAGAAGAGGATTCCACCTATCTCCTGTTGGAGTTATCAACCAGCTCCTCTAAACATCCATCGCATCCGCTCACTGAATTACCCACAAATCCTCATGGTGACCCTTGTAGACCTAAAGACAGCGACCCCTAGCCAGATAGCGAAAAGCAGTAATTAATTGTGGAGATGTAGAGCATTTTGTTCAAAACTAGAGTTATAAAAAACTTGGTCACCGCACACTCTATCTCTTTCCTGTCGGCCTTCGTCAAGGTTCCTGTTGTTGGTATCAATAAAAAAAGAAGAAAGAGATGGAGTGTGCGGTGGCCAAGTTTTTTATAGTTTATTTTCCCTTGCCAGCACCTCGGAGGGTGTGGATTCTTTTCTATCTTTATACATAACTAGAGTTAACCTAAGCACAACATCTAGTAGTTGAGTAGTAATAGCATAGAGCTATTTTTTGTATGTCTGGGGCTTTTTTGCCTTTATTGAATAGGACAGTGAAGGGATGGATAGGAAGTGAATGGGAGAGAGAGGGGGGGGGGAGTCTGTGAGGAAGTGGGAGGCAGAGGGATCGGAAAATGACCCAGATCAACCCCTGTGGGCATCTGGACCCGACTGTTGTATACGGGCACTGTAGAAATTAACAGTTTTAATGTACTGTAATGTATGTAATTTGGCAATGTTATTTAGTCTTACTCATGTTCATTTTATGTTCATGTTCATTTTATTAAATAACTCAGCATAGTATGAATGTGTGAGTAAATCGTATCATGTGTTGAAACCCTTTGAACACTGTCTCTGTCAATACTTCCCACATGTTGGTAACCGTTCTGCTTCAAAACTCAAATGCCTAAAGGTAATAAGGACCAAAACAGAGAAGTAAGACATAAAAGGTAAAGAAAGAAAGAACATTTCGAGAGATTATGTTGAATTTAAACTAGATTTGGGCAGATACGGGGGCTATTTCTCAGCGGTTAAAATATGAGAAAATGTTGCTCAAATGAGCTTTATTATGTCCAGGAGAAATAGACTGGACAAAATAAATAAATGTCTCTTTCCTCTGGGATGTGTAACGAAGCTACTTATGAGCAGCTTTGATCAGACGTGGCTTCATAGCTACAGCAAGGTTTTAAAAAAAAAAAAAAAAAAACAACAAACAGATAATTTGAGTTTAATACTAAAACTGAGATGGGCTGAGGACTGTATTCAAAATACCATCCAAAACTTGTCAAAGAAAAATCTGAAATGGCACACAAACACATCCTCTCACTGTGTCATCTGTTGTCATGAAATCGCTATAATATATAGAGTATACATATATTATATTCGCCTTATTGACCCGGTGGGTGAACGAGGCTCCAGGGTACACTTGCCATTACACCTCAGTCCAGCAGATGGTGGTAATGCACTCCGTTTGCAAACTGCAAAAAAAAGCCCACAGAAAAACAAGAAGGGTTCGCTGGCCTGCCAGAGCAAAGATTATATACTGTATGGCGGAGCAATAGTTCGATAGTTCGTCGTAGTTCACGTCTATGGGCACGAAATACTTGGGATCGAGTCCTGTCTGCATAAAGAGGCGTGTCATTGACGTATTGATGAGCGTAAGTAGCAACTGGCCAACAGCAGCAGAATAAATAACAGGCGCACACCTGATAAAAAGGTTGATTTTCTTCAGACTGGAATGTTCAAAAATGCAAAAAAATTACCTGAAATGGTCAGAAGGGTTTGTGGATCATGAAAATGTGCCCAAAATTCACATTCCTAACTTTATAGAACCAAGACCTTAACATATTCTGAGCTATGGCCATAGACTTAAATTGAACAGTCACTGTTCAGGTGAGACACAGCACTCAAAGAATCCTCCATAGAAATATATGGGGTTAGTTTGTAACACCAATATGGCAGTAGTCTACACATATCCCGTCCCTTCCTGTATGCCTCCCCATTCACATGAATAGGAACATAGCTCTCCGATAACTGCCCAAAGTGCATTACCAAGATGGCCACCGAGTGTGGGGACTTGCCTAAAAGGACTTTGGTTATAGCCTTTTGAATGACGCAGGAGTCCTGAAAGAGGCAGACAAGAGTGATGCAAATCGTCCAGAAGAGAGGAAACAGACAAAACCACAGGCTTGTTGAGAGGAAGAGAGAGAGAGTGATGACATTTGAGGGAGAGAGAGAGCATCATTACATGCTTCCATTTCCAAAGCAATGAAACTTAATATTATGCATATCATTGTTTTTTTTTTTTTCTTGCCCCCTCTTAGGAGGACAATCTTAATTTTCATTCCATTATTCCATAGAGGTACAAGTACTAGCTGCTCCACACCCACCCACCTTACAAGTACAAATCACAGGTGTGACATACTTAGACAGACATCCATCAAAAAGACAGACAGACAGACAGATAGACAGACAGCAGATAATAACAGGGTCAACAGGTGATAAAGGGGTATGGGAGTGTGTGTGTGTGTGTGTGTGTTGGGGGGAGGGGGTTGTTGGTTGGTTTGGTGTCACCAAACTTACGCCGTTGAGAGGAAGACAAGAGTGATGTAAACCAAACCACAGGCTTCTGGAGAGGAGGAGAGGAAGTAAGTACAGATCCTCAGTTGAGATTCCCTCGATCTGCATGTCACCAGCACTGTCGGAGCCCTGAAGCAGCTCAAAATGAGGATTTTTGTCCTTTTCGTGTCATTTCTCTTCTCAAGTAAATTCAGACTTATTTGATGGGAAGGGGGATAATATCTATGATTGTTTGAATACAGTTTTGTTTATTTTCCAAGTTGTTTCTAGTATTCCAGCTGAGTGTCTTTGCTCTTTTGCATTACCTGTACACATATTTCCTGGTGGTAGTAGGCAAAATTTTGTATATCCTATCCTTTTGTATACTGATAATAATATTCAAGTATAAGCGAAGTATATCTACGTATGTGAATGAAGTTACTCAGATCAGGATAATGTGCAAACATAGTTTTCTCTCTACACATACAGTGGGGAGAATAAGTATTTAAACCCATGCTAAAGTTGACTAAAAAGAGGAATATAAAATAATCTGTTAGCAATTGATCTTAATGCCTTAATTAAAAAAATGAGTAAAAATCCAACCTTTGAAGACGCTAATTTTCTTAGTTAATGAAGAACGTATCGTAAATAAATAAATGTTCTTCATTAAATTACATGGGCAATGCGTATTTGACCCCTATTCCCATATAGGCAGGCAGATTTTTTATTTTTAAAGACCACTTATTTCATGGATCCATGATACTGTGCATTCTGATAAAGTTACCTTGGCCTTTGGAATTAAAATAGCCTTTGCATTGAACACAATGAGCATCAAACCAGCTAATAGGCATGGGTTCAAATACTTATTCAGTGTGTGTAAATACTTACTCCCCACTGTGCTATCTGTATATCATATAGCTTTGCTCTTTACCTCTTATTTACAGATAGAGTGACAACACTCTCTCTGACTGGATACAATGATGGTGCCGTCATCATGAAGTGCAACTACAATGTACTACAAAAGGACTACAAAATGTCTTTCTGTAAGGTATCAGAGGGAGGAGTGTGTTCCAGTACAATAGTGGACAATACATTGGAGGTACAATATAAAAGGTTTGTGTATTATTTTACATTGTTGTCTTGTAATAATCTTGTAATAAAGGCATGGATTAGTTTCTGTTTTTAGTTAAAAAAAGGTTGCACTTTGGCAATGTTTCTCGGGTGGAATTAAGCTGTCTGGGTCAATATGAGGCTGGAAGCTTAACTCTGTTTTTAAGATGATACCTAGGCTCGTTACTTTTGATTTGACCTGGTGTTGACCAGGTTCCCAAGATGACTAAGAATGTTGTCTCACTTTGATTTTGATCCAATTAAAGTACCTTTGTTTTGTCGTCATTTAGCTTTAAACAAATGCCGCTCATCCACTGATTACTCGGGGATAAGCATGCAATAAGAGAGCAGAGGCCATCTGGGTTTGTTGGCTCCACGGGAATATATAATTGGGTATAGTCTGCATAGTTGTGGAAGTTTATATTATGCTGACTTATGATGTTTCCTAATGGAAGCATGTATAGGGAGAAGCAGAAAACCAAGACAGTTCCCTTGGGCCACATCGAAGGGCAAATCATGTTTTACAGACACCTGATCCCCTAGTCTAACATAAAAATCTTTGCCAGTAATGTTGAATTGAAACCAGTTTAAAACATTATAAGAGAGACCAACCCACTTTGCAAGGCGGTGAATTAAAATGTTATGATCAATGGGGTCGAAGGCTTCACTAAAATCTTGGAAGAATTGGAACTTTGATTAAGTCAGTAGTAAGTCTGAGATCATTAACTATTGTATTAGGGCCATTTCTGTACTGTGATTTGATCTAAAACCTGATTGGAATTTTTCAAGAATGCTGATTTGGTTGAGGAATCTGTTAAGTTGATTACAAACAGCTTATTCAAGTACTTTGCTTTGATATAGGCCTGTGATTGATAGTATGGTCTAGATTTGACTTTTTAGGTAAAGGTTTCATGACAGCGGTTTTGAAAGCAGTCGGAAATATACCTGTTTCTAATGAGGTATTTATCTTGAGAATAAAGGGAACCAAACTATCATATACGCTCTTGAGGAATCTATAGGGACTGGGTCAAAACCACATGTTGGTCTGAGTGACAATTACTGTATGCTGAACTCAGATTGAGTAATAGTGTTTAAAAAGAATCAGAAGTTTGGGGGGCTGCTTTTGGGTGCACTATCAAACTTATTACCTGTGTTACCAATTGCCACCCTTATAGAAGTGACTTTGTTTTTGAAGAAGCCTGCAAATTCTTCACATTGCTAAGTATGTCAAAGGGTGTTTGATGTAGTAGCCTATGGTGGAGAACGTCCTAGAGTCTTCAGTGTTATCAACAATTACCTTAGAGAAGTGAATGCTTCTCTCACTCCGAACAGCTTTATTTTAGTTTGCTATTTTTACCTTTTAAAATGGCAGAGTGAACATGTACTGTAGCCAGGGTAGGAATTTCACGACCATGGCCGTCGTAGCCCCTTGCGTTGGCCGTGAGGCCCCTTTGAAAATCAGAGGTTTACAGGCCACGGTGGCCTTGGTGCCCCCTTCTTTCAATATTCTGCTTTGCGTCGTACTAATAGCAATTTTATTTAGCCTGTGGCCTGTCAAAATAATCTTAGCATTCACATAAAATTTATTTAGTCTTTTACGCAGTGGAGAAAGTGACAGCATAAGAAAGAAATTCGCGTCCAAATTCACCCATTCTCAGTTGAACTACTCAAGTAGCCTATTCATCACACAGACATCACAAGTATCACATGAAAGAGCTTTTTTTCTCAGCTTTTAAAGCGATGTTAGCCGATAATTGCTGTGTTGAGCGGTTCGAGAAAAGTAAATAATATAATTCAATTTAATCATACATTCTACTGAAGGTTTTTCGTCCCATGATCTCCCTACCCATTCATCTCGGTGGAATACTTTACGAACCCTTCTTTTAACACATGACAAACCATATATCAGAATGAACAGGAGACCTTACCGAACACAAAGGTGTAAAGCAGTCCCCTGTACAGTTAGCCGTTCCAGTAATCCAGTTTTGAATTTGCAATAAAGTTCGACATACATGGATGTCTCCAAATTTGGGCTTTAAGTTTTACAATGTGTTTAAATTGTTCCACATGATTTCATAACGGGCCAAATACAAAATAAATGTTACAAATATCGCCTAGATATTGGTAAATCAGTACAGCTGACTAAGAATTTGTGAAAGTAGCCTTAATGATCACAAAATGCTAAGCATGCATCTATTTGCTTTTCTATTTGAGTTTCTTAAAGCTGAGCTGTGATTAAATTGTTCAATACATGATTTCATAACAGGCCAAATATAAAAGAAATGTTATATATAGCCTAGATAGTCAGATGATTTACAGTTCTATGTAATATGTCATGTTTTCATTTCATGTTTTTGTAATGTTTCATACAGTGATGCAGGTCTACTGCAGTGAATAGGCTAAACTTTGATCATTGTTATAGCCTACTACTGTATAGTTAACTTTGGCCTTGGTGCCCTGACATGTGGCCTTTGTGCCCCCCACCAAATATGCCCAACTGAAGGCCAAGTGGCCTTGCCCCCAGAATGGTGAAATTCCAAGCCTGACTGTAGCTTAGTTTTCCTCCATGTTCGCTCAGCTTTCATACAGGATCTTGAAGGTTATGGACATTTTTGTTCATCCAAGGCATCAATTTGCTACAGGGCCTTTTTTTAGTCCTTTAAAGGGGCCACACTGTAAAGCAGAAGACCTACAGTAGCTATCTATTGAAGTTCTCTACTAGTGGAGTGGTTAAGTTCATATAATGAGAAGTATTGTGCATTTTATGACTAAAGCATGAAATGAAGTGTTTCAACACACCTTGAAGTTTATTTTCAGACGTGGAGCCACTTCAGATCTGATGTCTGATATAACAAAATATATATCTCTCTATAGGTTTTCTCTATATGACAACCCATCAGAGGGGAACTTCATGGTGTTAGTCACTCAGCTGACTCCTGCGGACAGTGGAACATATGAGTGTGTGGTGGAGAGTGACCATACTACGCCATCGACTTACATACAGCTGAAGGTTTCGAAAGGTTAGTGTGGAGATAAGAGGATTCACTAAGCTACCAAA
This sequence comes from Alosa alosa, assembly GCF_017589495.1. Lineage (NCBI taxonomy): Eukaryota > Metazoa > Chordata > Actinopteri > Clupeiformes > Clupeidae > Alosa > Alosa alosa. The sequence continues at coordinate 14,956,264 of NC_063195.1, forward strand.
AGGTTTGAGCCCATCACATCTCCTGACTCTGTCATACACTAAACCCCAAACTGCTCCTGATGTACAGCCCTCCATTATTGTGTGGCCTAAAACGGTGAAGCGCTTTGAGTGTTCGGCGGAGTGGAAAAGCACTATATGTAAACAGTCATTTAATATAGAAATGCGTTTAATTTATCAATCCAGTCATTTAATAGTTTGCTACTTTGGCACACCATATTTAGATAATACCCCTTACAAAAAAATGAATGTTTGTGGCAGATTTGCAGCAAACTTGTGGGTGATTTGTGGGAAACAAATGAGTTCACTAGAAAATACCGCCAGAAGTTTGCCAATGCTGGCCACTACAGGCAAACTTCCAGCAAAGTTCTGGCAACAATGAGAAGTTTACCACTAGTGGCAAATGTGTTTGCCAGTGATTTGCCACCACATTTAACCAATAATGGCAAACTTCCAGTGAACCTCTGGTGGTGACAAACCTGATTTGCATATGACATTGCGGCAAATTTGCTGGAACATTGCTAAAAGTTAACCGCAATGGTTTGCCAGAAACCTGAAATTTCTGTAAGGGACGAGAGAGAGAAGGACAAATACAAGTATTTGTAAGAAGAACATGAAACAATGTGTTAGACAAGATGGCTAATGGATGTAGTTGGTGAATATGGATATATATATATTTAACAAAGAGAGACAGAGGAAGATATTACAGCAAACATGAAATTCAATGAAGTATCTATCTAATATAATAGAAAACATATAATCTTAAGTATTACTATTATGGTGTTTGATGGTATTTGTTGGTAGCGAACCCATCACAAGGCTGTTGAAACTTTTGGAGGAGTCATTGGCCTAACTAGGGTTACCACACGTTCTGGTTTTCCCGGGATTGTTCTCTTTTTTTAAGGCCTGTCCCGGAAAATTGATCATCTTTCCCGGGACACCAAATGTCCCGTTTTTTGGTGCAAAGGCACTTCTATTTTTTTAAAGTATTCCCTAGTTTCACTTTCAATAAAACCTAGTTCCGCTCCTGCAATCCTACTATTTTTCTTAGTTATCTTGATTGTATCCTGCTGTCGGAGGCAGGCATGCGCTTATTTGATTGGTTGTAATGCAGACCTGCGAAACGAAAGTTTACCTTAACCCTCAGCATCACCTAACAACTACCGCAGCAAGCATGTCCAAGAGAGTGAGTGCGTGCGGGTAGGCAACAGATTGAAGAGGGTAGCCTAGTAAAAAAAAAGAAATTTCGGTTCGATTTGGTTTGATAAAATGGGGCGCGAGACGGAGGAGGATATAGGCCTACAATCAAAGTCAGGGCCAGCGGCGAAGAAAAAGAGATACACAGTAGGCCAACACAACGCCTACAGGGTGAAAATGGGTAACTTTTCGGAGTGGGTAGGCTAACAACTTAATATTATGCATATTGTTAATGTTTTATGGATTAGCCCCTTATATCTTAAAAGAGCTGGTGAAAGGGCATTATAAGAACCATTTAGACTCAGCAACCTTAAAGGGACACCAGGCAAGCCTGATGCTTTTTCTCTACGAAACTCCCCTTCGCTCGGTCTGAAGCTCTTCTCCTTTTCTTTGCGTTTTCCGTCAAGGGTTTTCGCTGCACTTCTTCGCCGGCTCTGCCATTATACACACGTTTGCAACAATCTCTAGCATTTTGTTAGCCTGCCACTGTGCTGTAAACTGATCCTGTTTCGGTCGCAGGTAGGATGCACCGAACTTGCAAGTGGGATATTCTTCCTACAGGCGGGCGAGAGAGCCTTCATTCGCCCAGTAATGAGTCATTTAACCATATACCGACTTACGAAGATGATTAATTAACACGAAAACGTTGCCTGGTGTCCCTTTAAAGTGACAATGAATACACCATTTATAGTTAAACAGTATACCATTTGCAGCATTTGTTAATAAATGATTATTTAAAACCAGTAATAGGCCTAGTATAATTAAAGGCATTTAACATTAATCAAAATCATAACTTTTTTTTTTTTGGATGAATGAATGTCCCAGATTTTCACAAATCAAACTGGCAACCATAGGCCTGAAGGCATAGGCATGAAGCTGAGTACATTGGGCTGGCCACCTAACTCAATAAAACACAGATGAAGGAAGGTGTCTTGATAAACCCAGTGAAATGCCTTAGAAGGCTGCTCTTCATTGGTGATGTTTTTTTTTTTTTACACAAAGGTTGCTTTGTTGGTGATTTTGTTTTTGGCTGAGTACAGTGAAGCAGGGCCTTTACAAATCCTGTGTGCGACTGCTGCATACAATCTGTGCATTGCTGTATCCTATGCCATGTTTCCATGGCTTGGTTGTTAATCTGTGCATTGCTGTATCCTATGCCATATGTTTCCATGGCTTGGTTGTCAATCTGTGCATTGCTGTATCCTGTGCCATGTTTCCATGGCTTGGTTGTTAATCTGTGCATTGCTGTATCCTGTGCCATGTTTCCATGGCTTGGTTGTTAATCTGTGCATTGCTGTATCCTATGCCATATGTTTCCATGGCTTGGTTGTCAATCTGTGCATTGCTGTATCCCTGTGCCATGTTTCCATGGCTTGGTTGTTAATCTGTGCATTGCTGTATCCTGTGCCATGTTTCCATGGCTTGGTTGTTAATCTGTGCATTGCTGTATCCTATGCCATATGTTTCCATGGCTTGGTTGTCAATCTGTGCATTGCTGTATCCTGTGCCATGTTTCCATGGCTTGGTTGTCAATCTGTGCATTGCTGTATCCTGTGCCATGTTTCCATGGCTTGGTTGTTAATGTGGGATTTTTTCCCGCTCCTGTGCTTAGCTGAAAATTACATATGTTTTGATTGACAGGTCAGTGGAACTCTACAGTTGTCTATCGTCTTTCTAATGAGAGCATTGAGTTCATCTGCACTTTCTCTGAAAAATACCAAAATACAAAATATTTTTGCCATCGTCATCGGAATATTACCTGCTTCAACTTCCCAACCACACCACAGAAGTGGAGGGTACAGACACTATCAAATGACGCTTTCTCTGTGACCCTGGACCAGCTGACGGCAGAAGATGCTGGAGATTACTGGTGTGGAGTACAGGCAGCTGTAGGTGAATCCATCACTCTGATCAGCCGGACCCAACTCATGATTGGTTAGTAACACATTTGATATGATGTGTCTATTCTGTTGGTGTACTGCTGTTGGTCTCTTCCTACTCATATTTGTGAATGTATCTTCTTTTTTAATTATTGTCTTCATGATGTCTATTGTTTTTTCATCTTGAGATAAAATTACACCCACCCCCGAAACGCAAGAAATATAATAAGAAATTATCATAAAACTCGTAATGTAGCCCTTTAGTAGTACATATGAGTCTGTCTATCAATGTGGTACTTTGTAACACCAATAGCAATGCAGATGACCATTAAAATGCAATGACAGTTCGGAAATTCAACCACTGAATGGAAATAGCATACCACAATAGCATAGCATAGCATTGGCTTCTAGAGATAAAGCTGTTATGATCTGCACTCTCTGAATCATTTTTGTCTGAACATTCATCAATTAAGTCTTCTTTGCCATCCTCCTCCACTCCAACAGATCCACCCACATTACCACCAGGTAAGATCATGGAGTCATTACAGAGCACTACACAACAATCTGCCACTTTTCAAGGTGTATTCATAAGCTACGAGTTGTTCGACTTCTTTATATGGTACACTGCATGGTACACTGTTATGGTTTAAGATGGAACATCACACTCATTTCACAGGACAAGATTGCCAACTGCACCAGTTAGCATTAGCATGCCTATCAAATTACTAGTGTCAGACAAAAACAACTTACTTGTTTAGGGCCAATGGTTTTACAAGAGCTTACAAGACACTCTACTTGCAGGGCGTTGAGATTAAAGGGACACCAGGCAAGCCTGATGCTTTTTTCTCTACGAAACTCCCCCTCGCTCGGTCTGAAGCTCTTTTCCTTTTCTTTGCATCTTCCGTCAAGGGTTTTCGCTGCTTTTTCGCCGGCTCTGCCATTATACACACGTTTGCAACAATCGCTAGCGTTTCGTTAGCCTGCCTCTGTGCTGTGGATGCAGGATGTAAACTGATCCTGCTTTGGTCGGCGGGTACGATACACTGAACTCGCAAGCGGGATATTCTTCCTACAGGCAGTAGGGTGGAGAGTCTTCTTCATTAAGCCCTGTAATGAGTCATTTAACCATATACCGACTTACGAAGATGAGTAATTAACACGAAAACGTTGCCTGGTGTTCCTTTAAAATATAGTTTCTCCTCTTCTTGTGACAGCTCAGTTGCATGGGATTGGCCGATCAAGCTGTGTATGTTCATGTATAAATTCCCCCGACAGGTGCTGTTGTGGCTGCCAGTGTTACTGTTGCTGTAACTCTGTTGTTGGGGATCCCAGTCATCATCATCTACATGTACAGGAGACAGAAAGCAAGAGGTACTCACACATCCTCAGTCAACACACACACACACACACACACAAACACAAACACACACACACACACAAACACACACACACACACACACACACACACGCACACACACACACACACACATGCACACAGGGACACAGATAGGCTCACACAGTAATTTACTCAGTTACATTTGCTCTCTCTCTCTCTCTCTTGCTCTCTCTCGTTCACACACACACAAACAAAATATTCCCTGGTGTATTCTACAGAGTGTTCCGACCCCTCCAACCATCGATCAAACATCACAGATAGAGAAACAACAGACTACAACCAGGTAAGAATCTAAACAAACTCAAACAATGGCTGCTACCCTCCTATTGTGAAGCATGGCAGCTAATGTTCAAACACTTACTCTCTCTCTGTTTCAGACTCCATTCACCGAAGTCATTTATGAAGAGATAAAGGTCAGCAGATCTTCTCGTTCCTCATACACCACACCCAACACTGTTTATGTCATGGCTGAATTACCCACAATCCCCTCTGATGACCCCGCCTATTCCAATGGCCAGTTTCCCACAACTCCCTCTTTTGATTCCGCTTCCTGTACTGCTGGATTAGACCCCCCAGACGATGCCATCTACTCAAACTCCTCTTATCTGACCTCTGAAACAAGGAATACCTTGTGAAAGAAGGACACTTAATAAGGTGCAAAATGATGCATGGCTTGTGGAAAAGACTATGATCTATGATGATGACACAATGATGACCTAGCTGTCTACAATTTACAATTAGAATACTCAGACAGGTATGATATGAAGGGAATTCTCTTGTGAGAAGCAGTCATAGCTAGCCCTACATGCATACATGTGAGTATGCAGAAGTATTTAGTATTTCACCCAACTAATTGGTTTTATTCCTGTTTTCGGTTACATTGATCCAAAAAATTGTTTTTTGATTCCGGTTTTCATTCTTTGAACCATTTCTAATCCCTGGTGGCAAGCAACAAAAGCTGTCGTTTCCTAGTATGCCATACTAGTATCCTAGTACTAGTCTTGCCTAGCCCTACAATGCAGTCAGAGCTGGCCCTACATACATGTGACAATATACAGAGCTATTTCTCACAAACTATCAGTTTTTGTATTATCATTCAGTCATATTTTTTCTGTGGACACCCCAAATATCCCAGGGCAAACAGACAAGGCAAACAAACAGCCAGTCAGACTTATCAAATCTAACTTGAGCATTTTGTGACATTTCCTGTTGACTCCCACACTCACAAACATTTCCCTTTCACTACCATACTACGATCTGTCCATCAAAATGATTTTCCACTCACTGAACTATCAACTGTCTCCACCGCTGAAAGTCCCCCCACCAAACCAATGCTGATGGCGTGACCTTTGATACAGTCAGCATCTAGTCATAATCGTGGTTACCGCCCCCAGTTACTGTGGTAAATTCTGTTTATGGTGGAGGCCTGCTATCTCTCTCTCACACACACAAACTCTCTTTCTTTCTCTCACTGACTATCTCTCTCGTCTCTCACACACACAGGCAGTCTCTCCCATGAGCACACACACACACACAACTTCTTCCACACACTATTTTTCTGTCTCTCACTGACCCTGACATTATCTCTTTGTTGATCTCATGTGCTGCATTGGCACAAACTCTATGTGACAGTTCCGTTGTCTTGTAGTCAGAAATTAATAATTAATAATCTTAACGAGAAGTAACGTGGTTGCATAAATATCAAGTAACCATGATATTGTTACCTTATTTTACAAGACACTCATAAAAAAAAATAAAAAAAAAACATTCATACATTCATGGGACAATCCAATGCAGTCAATGTAGCCTTGTCCAAAACAGGCTAGGCTATGTTAAACTGCCTATTACAATGGGAAATGTCTGGACTTAAAAACAAAGTAGCTTAAGGAACCCTTCATCCACCCCCCACCCCCACCCCCCTTCTTAAACACATGCCTTGACATTTCTTACCTCAGCTCTCTCCAGTGAACTTGCACAAAGTAGCATGCTGATATTACTCTTCTTACAGACCCTCGAATAAGCTTTGATGGTGTAATCTGTCCTGAACATTGGGCAGGCTACTGACTGCCACTGAGTGAGACACTCATGAAACGCAATTGTAAATTAATAAGAAGATCAGAATGATTTTGGCCGCACAATTTTATGCACAATATTAGGCCATACTATAACTTAAATAGTCTACAGGCTAAAAGTCTGTGGAGTGTGTAAACATGCATGGAAATAACTCACATCTTTTTTTTAATTCAAGAATGAGCTGAGCAGCAGGGATGTCGCCAGATAATCGTGGTTAGGATCTAAATGTTATCCGTTCGCTTACATCCGGTGTTTTATGAAATAAACGGGCCCAAGCAACCCTATTGTCTAGGTATTTGAGTTGATCTTTGTTATTGTAAGTTGTGGGGTAGGACATTGTGTACTCCTCCGTGCCTGAGAACAGGTGCTTTGCAGATGGGAGCTCTTTAGCTAAGCAAGAGTCACTTACAAAATGTGTTATGTGTTGTGTTATGTGTGTGTTTTTATATATATATATATATATAAAGTATATATATATATACTGGTTGATTTCTGTAATAAACTTAAGCTTATGAGAAGACTATGGTTGTTGTACGTTTATTGGTATGTCGTATGGCTTCGCAGGCCTGCCTTTGACTCTCTTCTCTGATCAGAGTGTGTTGCTTAAGTGCCCAGGAATACATGAGGTTATTGTGTCTGCATATATTCTTTTTGAAATATGGGAAGTAAACTAGCCATTTCGTTCTATTACAAGTAGGGCTGTCAATCGATTAAAAAAAATAACGGCCATAATAATCTATGATATGACCTAATATGCTGAAGAAATAAATTCAAAAGTGCTTCGGGAAGAAGTTTTTTCTTCACATAGAGGCATTTCAGGCCACAGATATAACCTAGGGGACACAATGAAAATAAATTAACACTCCCCTCAATGTCTACACTTATTTCTTTGCATTGATGTGCGACTATAGAGTTGATGAACTACGGTGATATGCAAATTCCTTGCTGCCGACATTGCAAAGGACTTTATTTTCAACACTTTGTTTTTATCAACACCATCAGGCCGTTTTATAAAAGTAAATGTTCCAATCAATGATCTAGGCAGCACGTTTTCTTCTCTCTCCTTCATTTTACAGTCTAATTTTTACTGACTAGAACGGCTCGGGGTCAAAGGTCATAAGGAATCGATTAATCTGCACTTTATTTTGTTATTTTTTCTCAAATTAATTAATCAAAATGAATCAGTTATTTTGACAGCCCTAATTACAAGTACCATAATGCCTTGTAAAAGGAGCAAAATGCTTGTTGTGTTTCACCTGACAGGGGCGCTAAAATCTATTGTATATGTTAATGTTTATTTTGGTGTTTCCAAAACACCTGCATGCATTTATTCTGTGAATGGGACTTGGTACAATATTAGTACTTTACACCCTAAATATCCATATATTTAGCTATTTCCACATATTTTTATTTTCTAACTAGCTACCCCACATACCACTTCAATCGCTTGAAAATGACACAAAAATACAACCCCAAAACAGAAAAAGTTGGGACGTTGTGTAAAATGTTAATAAAAACAAAATATAATAATCTGCAACTTTCTTAAACTCATATTTAGTTGCAAAAAGGACACAGACAACATATCAAATGTGACAAAATGACAAATTTGACTATTTCATGGAAAATATATGTTAATTTCTAATTTGATAACAGCAACATGTTTCAAAAATACTTGGGACAGGGCTAACAAAATCCTGGAAAAGTTGTGTAATGATAAAGACAACAAAAGGAGGAATGTTTGACAAGTAATTAGGGTAACTGGCAACACGATTGGGTATGAAAAAGAGCATCACAGAGAGGCAGGGACCCTTAGAAGTAAAGATGTAGGAGTATTCTTCACTCTGTGTAAACCTGTGTGCACAAATGATGAAACAATGTATTTTTAATATTTCTTAAGATGAAATTGTGAAGTATTTGGGGAGTTCATCATTTACAGGACATAATATCATTAGAACATTCAGAGAATCCAGAGAAATCTTTGCAAACAAGGGAAAGAGCTGAAAAAACAAATTGGATGGCCATGGTCTTTTGGTCATTGGTCATCTGTCATTGTTGGGGCTCAGAAAAACCTAGAAAACTTGAGGAGGCTTGTGTTTTTCAAGGTGTACAAATGATAGAATTTCAAGGTCTGAACAAGACATGAAGACAGACAATTTACACAGAAATATTTCACAAGCCTTGGTTTTAGACCACCTGTCTATACTTTGTATCACATTGCACTTTTCTGCTTTTTTTGCACTTCTGGTTAGACACAAACTGCATGTTGTCTCTGTACTTGTACGCTGCACAATAATAATAAAATTGAATCTAATGTGATCTAACGTAATCTAGGACTCATTGATGATATAAACAAGATGTTAACCAAATCTGAGACAGTGCAGAAACTACCTTATCTGATTTGACAAGGAATGACTAAGCTGCTTTAAAATCCCCAAGTTTCCCATTGGAAAAATCTCAAGATACCAGATCTCCTTATATGGACAAAGATGGTAGCTTTTTTGTGGGTGAATTTCAGAGGTCTATTGAACAGTAGGATTCTGTGAATTGTGTGATGGGTTTGATTTTGTGTTGGCTGGCTAGTCCACTTTCTTGTTTAACCTATAGGCCTACATGAGAACAAAGCTACTGGTTCACTATCTAGTGAACTACAGAAATTACAAAGATGGGCAGGACAGGTATTTGCATAATTATACGCATCTAATGCAAGGGGGGTAGTAACATTAACTCACCAGTCTTTTCATTTCAAGTGCTGAATGTCATATCTGACAAGGCAGGCAGATGTTTAATTGTGCACACCCTGATTGTGAAATTACTAGAGATGCACCGATTTCAATTTTCTGGGCCGATACCGATTTCCGATTTTTCATAGAGTTTGACCTGCCGATACCGATTTTAGCCAATTCCGATTTCATTTCTTCTAACCATTTTACAGCACACACACAAATAGTTATTTTCTATCTTTTCTTTGATAGAACATGTTAATATAGACATGTAATCAACTTATCAATGATGAAATGGCTGTTAAAAAAACAGTTTCTTCCAGTAGCAGCAACTGGAATCCATGCATTTCCACTGAATTATTTTTGGAATCTGATCCCTTATCATACCTGTTCATTCTTATAAATCATTTCGACTTATCGTGACTAAATTCAAGATGGCTGCAAACGCTAAACCGTCGTGAAGATACTGTCTGTATAAATCGTCTTGTAAGTAAACTACCAGTGCTTTTTCAAAGTTCTCAATGTCTCGTTTTAAATGTCAGGGCCCTCGGAAGTCTACCAATGAAGTGTGGAGATACATTGAGCCTCGTAAATGGGTGTAAAACAGTGATTTATTTGCATGGCTAGCCCGATGCCGAAGCACTACTATTGAAAAAGCTGTTGGTAGCATTGGCTAACTAGCGCCAGATTTTGGAGTGCAGGGGACAAGCCGAGATGGGCTATGAGACATACGTTCACACTAGGTATCATGTTTCAATACACTTTAGGTCAATATCACACCGGAATTCTCCTTTAAACTTGAGGGGAGATTGGAAATAAGCGTATTACCCCAAATGGTGGCGTATCCCTTTATGGCACTTGATACTGAATATGGTACAGACCCGTGCAGCCACACAATGACAGATGTGAGGCAATGGCCATTACAGATGTCCTACTGGACTCTAGAAACCATAACTTCTCCTTGATGGCATCCACTGTGCGCATGGTTTGTAAGAGGTAACAATCATACGTGCTGTAGCATTTCACAAGAGGTCTCCACACTCTCCACTGTCTGGGGGTCATCTAAGGCTAAAGATTAATACTGTTGCTCAGATTAGTCAAAAGCATGTTAGCATTCAATGTCATTTCCTGTGAACACAGACAGGCACTTGTCCACAAAACCTTTATCTGCCCATCAGAGTTACTTCACTTCTGCTTCTTCACCACCACTGGAAGTCCCCTAAGTCAACAGTGACCCTCAGACTGGCACCTTCTTTTAGGAGCACTTCCAGGCCACCATCAGAGAGTGGGTTGAAATACCAGAACATGAGAACTCATCAGAAACTGGGAGAGTATAAAGTGTATTTCTTAGTTAGTTGCAGCAGAAAGATACTGAATGACATGTACAGTTTTCTGACCATCAGTCAATTACCTGCTATCTCCAGCAGAGGGTGTTTGTGCACAGTTGGGCTTGATGCATGATGTCTGCAGTGCAGTGCTTTTCAACCTTTTAGGGCCAGCTTCTCAAATGTTAAAAATCTGAAATGGAGCGTAGACTGAAATATCTAATAATATCCAAGATTCAAATAAACATTGGCCATATTACACCCTTACGATTGCTTGTGCGCAAGACCATTTCAGTGAAATGCCAGGCACATGTCATGTATTGTTTGTGAGTTTAAAGTTAACAAAAGAGCAGTGGAAGAGCATGCAAAATAGTCCACAATGGAATCTTGTTTGAGCTGGATTTTGTCTGTGTATCAACAGTTGGGTAACCTTGGGTAACCTTATTACTAATTGTGCTACTACCTACCACCGCCCACAGGCAAAATATATAATATGTCATTCATTAAAAAAAAGGTTTTTACATTGCATTAGCCTACATTGCTCTCTCTCTCTGTCTCTCACCCGCTGTCTCTCTCTCTCTCTCTCTACCCACTCAACTGTTGTGTCATCTTTTGGCGTACAGTATGTGGTGGTGACATCATTAAAAGAGGAAGAAGGGCTGATGAAAGGGAGAGAAAACACATGACTGTGTAGAAGAGGAGAGGAAATGGGTAAATACAGATCCTGTGAAAGAGTTGGACACACAGTATGTGATCATCACGAACCAGCACGGCTGAACTAACTGGGAGAAGCGGATTATAAAAACATGATAATTATTTTCCTTTTCACCACATTCCTTCTCACAGGTAAATTAATATCCGCTATTTTGAAGGTGTCAAGATCAATAACTATAGTTGTTTTGTATCATTCAAACCAGCACCTCTGTCTGGGAGTGTGTTCATTAATTTTGCATTTCCTGCACTAAGACGTTTCCTGGTGCTACTTACTGTATGTTTGTATGTACAGTATGTACTGTAAGCAAGCCTTGCAGCGTATGACGTGCTGTGTACTGTATGTCTATTAAATGTATATGTAAAGGCACAGTCCATTCATTTGCGGCCCTCTGTGTGTTTGTATGTGTGTTGTGTATTCCTAGTTTGCCTTGCATTTCTGACAGAAGCGGGACATAAACTGTGAGATAAAAAGTAGCAGGAACATCTAAGGTTAAAGGAAGACACAGACATTTTGGGACTTTAGCTTATTCACCATATTCCCCAGAGTTAGATATGTCGATACATACCCTTCTCATCATGTAGTTACTCTGTCTGACGTACCCACTGCTAGCCCAGCTTAGCACAGGTGCCTCAAAGTGGCCGGCTCCAATAGTCTAATAGTGGTCCCCAAACTTTTTCTTCCGAGGGCGAGCTCACTATGCCTGACTCTAAGAGAGGGCCAGAGACTTGGAGTATTTTAGTAACCAAAAATAGCTTAGTGCTGTGAACAACAGCAGTTGACCTTAGTTGAATATTCCATTACATTTAATCATAGGCTACTGCAATTTAATACCATTGGCTGTGTTTATATTGCCATCATGTCATATCAGTGTAAAATGTAGCTCAAATGAAATAGTACTTATAAAAAGACTTTAGCATTCCTAAAAGTATTAGCTGGGAGTCCCAAAAGTTTATTTTATTCAAAATGTTTGATTCAAAACAAATGACCACTTTCACTCACCTGATGAGAACTTTGTGAATTGTGAATTTGTATGAACATTTGAACGAGTGAATAAAAAATAGAAATAATTATCCAAGAAAGTCACAGAAATATGACTTGAATAGAAGTTAGTTAGTTATTAACAATTAATTGATAAACTTTTAGAATACTTTGAGCACTGATGCAGTCAGCATAGGCCTCTTACATTGTTTGCATGTAGGCCTACATTTCATTCTGTTTTCGATGGCAAACGTGAAACAGCGCCAAAACAACCACTAGTGGACAAAAAGAGTATTACATGTGTACTGTTAAGACTCGCCATAGAGAATGAATGGGGAAATTACGGAGAGTATAGTACGATGTCATACTCCTGTGCGGGCCAGATGCTATATACCACGGACATGTTTTGGGGGGCAACCCAAAATGAGGTCGCGGACCGTAGTTTGGGGACCACTGGTCTATATGTATATGTACAAAGCTCTTTAAACTTTATATAAGATGAGTGAGTCTATGCATTTTAATTGTTTTTGCAGTTAATGTCCAGGCCCTTTCTTTAACTGGACACACAGGAGGTGCTGTCATTATGAAGTGTGGTGGCTATGATGTACACAGGTACATAAACAACAGAAAATATCTCTGTAAAGCATCAGGGCCAGTGTGTTCTACGAATATCATAGTGGATAATGGAGGCACCCCTGCACAAGACAAACGGTTCTCTCTACATGACTACAAAATGGAGGGGAATTTCATGGTATTGATCACACAGCTGACTCCTGCGGACAGTGGAACATATAAGTGTGTGGTGGAGAACGCTACTATATCTAGGCCTGCTGACATAACATTGACAGTTAAAACAGGTTTGTAAAATTTGACTCACGATTACTTATAAAGAAAGAGAAAGACTTCATGACTCCATGAGGAGGGATAGGCATACTTACTTTTGTGTTTTGACTCATTTGCTGATTGACAGGTCCATGGCAGTCTACTACAATCTCTCGTCTTCCTGAGGAGAGCTTTACGTTTATCTGCGCTTTCCCTGAAGCATACAAAGAGAGACAGAAATATGTTTGCCACCATCAGAGAAAGTTGACTTGCTTCAAACTCGTCAATTCTCCAACACAGAGGAGGCAGATACACATACTATCTAATGTCTCTGTGTCTGTGACCCTGGACCAGCTTACGGCAGAAGATGCTGGAGATTACTGGTGTGGAGTACAGGCAGCTGTAGGTGAATCCATCACTATGATCAGCAGGACCCAACTCATTATTGGTTAGTTATACATTTCATATGATGTCTGGTATCTATAGATGTTGTGATACTACTTTGTTGACACTTCTTGACCATATGTTGGTGAATATAGTTTGTTGTTTCTAATGTGTGGTCATATGACCACAGTAATATCTTCACTGTGTAAATAGCAGACAAAGTCTGCTCTAGTCTGGTATGTTTTAAAAATACTCAGCTCTAATACAGCTCTACTTTGACCCAAGTGGTCCTGATATAGGGGAGACCACACTGAACTTAATGTTTAAATATGATGTTGGTTTATTAAAGAATGATTTGTCCAAAGTCAGTGGTAAGCAAACCAAAAGTGTCGTGCTTATCAGTTAGATGTAAGTGTAAAGCAAAAAGCTGAACAGGCAAGGAGCGATGACCGCAGCCAGCCTCTGGTCGTCAGGCCGAGGTAGTAGAAAGAGAGAGCGAGCCGACTGGAAGGCAGTGATTTTAAAGACCCGCTCATCGGCCTACCAATTAGCGCAGCACGGCCCACCACAACAGCTCCACCTAAAGGCGACAGAACAGCAGTAGAAAATGCAGGCTGGATTACCTACGTAGGGCCAAGCCAGACACGCCAAGCACACACCCAGCATGGCATAGACGGGCGTGACAGGAGTTGAACCTTTTTTTTTTCAGTTTTAGGTGCTCAAGGCGCGTTTGCAAAAAAAAATGTGAGGCGCTTAGGGAGCTTAAGCAGCGTGCATACCGCTTACAGAAAAAAGACTCCTCACTGCAAAAAACAGCATTCTTTCTAATCGTGTCTAAGCCCGAGGCAGTTTCGGTTGTTGTGGTTGACATTGGGAAGGAAGAGGAGAAAAGGTGTGAGCAATCAGGGGCGTCATGCAAGCCAAGATTCAGAGGGGGCACAATCAGGCAATTTTTTTCGGGGGGGGTCATGTTAGAGGGGGCCGGAGATTTCTCCCCCTAGAAATGTTTAAATTCTGGCTGCTAAACATTTCATTTCAGGGTATTTCCCAGAATTGGGGCCTATTTCTGTCCACAGGGTGTAATTCTATTAAAAACACATTAAATCTAATAATGTTTAGCATCACTAATTAGTATAAAGAAAAACAAGCCTAGACTTTTTTAATGGTTGCTCCTACTCATGATTTAGACACATTTTATTGGTGTTTTATGGTACAATATCAGTGTTTTGGTGTTGTCCGCAACCAGAGTTTTCACATATTGTGCCATATCTCAAACATTATTATAGTCAGATATTTCTTTTTTTTTCTTTTTTCTTTTTCGCATGTCCAAATTTCCGTCAAGGATTCCCGGGACACTGAAAGACCGGGGTAGACGAAACTTGGTGGGCATGTAACCCCATATGGATAGCATGGAACCATCGTTTTTCGTTTTGATCTGTAGCCCCCCCGCTGGACTGCACCCCCCGAAAGGAGGGTAGGGCAGACACAGTTTTCTGTGAATATCTTGAGAACCGTAAGGTTTAGGAGGACCATTTTTTTTGTTTGTTGATCTCAAGGGGCCATGTCAACCCATTCCATAACCACTCATTTCATGTATAGCGCCACCTAGTTAAACCCAAAAAAGTAAAAATTAGGTGTTGTAATCGCAGGTATCTGTGACCTAACATAGTCAAAACTGCACGAAATTGGAAGTGTAGGATCATTATGACACCCTCTGAATGGACACCAAGTTTCGTCGAATTCCGTTCATGGGGGGCCACACAATAAATTAATTTATGTTACTATACACCAACTGGCCTGTAGGTGGCCGGAGACAGTTTTCTGTGAATATCTCGAGAACCGTAGGGCCTAGGAGGTCCACCTTTTTTTTGTATGTTGGTCTTAAGGGACCCCCCCGCTGTACTGGACCCCCCGAAAGGAGGGTAGGGCAGACACAGTTTTCTGTGAATATCTTGAGAACCGTGGGGCCTAGGATGACCATTTTTTTCCGTATGTTTGCCTCCAGGGGTCATGTTAACCCATTCCATGTGCACACATGTGCATAAACACCACCCCCCCCCCCGTGCTGGGCCCCCCGAACCCAAAAAAAAAAGTTTTTCCTAAATAACTACCTGAACCCACATCAACCTGGCCCATAATCACTCATTTGTGATTTGCCCCGGTAAAAAATGAAAATGCAATATTATTCTGCTTTAACCGCCCCTATCTTCAGTTAAGATGTTCAGAACTGCACCAAATTTTATGTGTATGATTGACCTGGCATTCTCTGGGGGTATGCCAAGTTTCGTAGAATTTCATCCATGGGGGGGTCTAAAACAATTAGGTTATGTGTACATTTAGTGACTGTACACTCATTGGCCTGTAGATGGCGGGCACACATATACACATGCACACACACACAGGCACCCACATACTATCGGTATTAGAACTGCCGATACATAATTACAAATTCAGTAAGATTAAAAGAAAGCCAAAATAAATATTCATCATCATCATCATGGCTGCATTTTCAGTATTGGCGATAAGTAGTCGTTTGTCCACTAGATGGCGCTTGTCGTTGCAGTGAGGCGTAATTTTGTTGGAAGTTAAAAGTGGGTTGGAAAAACAATGGGCGCTTCCTACAAGGACTGTACAGCGAACATCTAATAAGGATAGGGCGATGTTCACATGAAGTGTAATTCCCATTTCTTCTTGAAGCGAAATAAATCTGAGGATGTTTATTGGACATGCTTGGTTTTACTGCAGGAATGCGTTAATCTTGTAATATCAATAAGGACCTAGGTAATGTTACCCCGTTGGTTGAGTGATGGAGGCCAATTTGATTGATTGCATTTGTAGAAAACTATAAATGCAGTTATACCAAGAAAATTGATAGCAGCACTGTTTGTATCTTTCGACTGTCATTTATTGCACGTGCTACAAAATCATTCTGTGCAATGGAAGATTTACCAACGTTACACGGTCTGATACAGTTTTGCCTATACATGCGTAAGACTGAGGCGCCTGTTTATTTTGTTTTTAAGTGCGTGCAGGGTGTGAGAGGGGAATCGATGTGCTTTGATTCCAGCTTGGTAGTTGTAGTCTGTGAAATTAAAAAGCACGTGTCTGTGAAGTATCCAAACAATGACACCTTCATTTCATTATGGCTGCTTTAGCAACACACCTTAAGCTACTGTGTAGTGGGTCCCATTTAGAAGTGGCTACTTCATTGGCGCTTTCCTTGACTCATGGAGCTGCGTGAATTTTATTACAACTTTTTAAGCCCACGATATGGCAGTTTAAGTCCGCTTGATATACTGTAAAGTAAGCCGTTGGTTTCAAAGGAGATTTTATTTGTGTCACCAGCATAGCCTATTGACAATTTATGTTGTAAATAGGCCTACCTTATAATCCTACCTGTAGCTTAGGGAAGCTAACAGCTTTCTATTAGGATCTAGTTTGTTAGTTACAGTTTTGTCATAACTCCCTGATGCATTTTGCATTTAGAATAGCCAAGCGTGTATATCTCAATCGGAAAATTAAACAATATCGGTGCCTATGGACTAGGCTGGGTGAACCCAGCCTGATCTGGCCGCTATTTATTTTTGATTTCTTAAAAGATTGAGCTTGGTCTGATGAAAGCCAGACTAGCCATGGACCTCAGTTACACAATGCAAGGGAACATGAATCAGCCTATATTTGCCGCGAACAATAACGGACAAAAGCTCTTCAACTTTGGCCCGTTAAAATGTGTATGAACAGTCTAGCGACGCATTTCATCAAGGCCCATTTGGACATGTCCGTTATTTGCACCACTGGTTAGATGTAAAACAGCATTTCGTTTCAGACTACTGTTACTTAATTTGTGCATTAACAATAACGTTTCAGACTACTGTTACTTAATTTGTGCATTGACAATAAAATATTACATGAACTAAAGATGACTAAAATCTTATGTAGAAGAAGAAACATTCACAAAAAATCCATCCATCCAAAAATGACCTTTTGTTTTTGATAGCTGTTGAAAACGGCATGGAACTGACAGAGATGTTTTTGTTTATAAATACATAAAAAATAAATAAATAACATTATGCTGATACCTTTTGCTTTTCCCAAATACAATGTAGCCTACAGGTGTAAGTGACCTTTCATCAATCCAGTTGCAATGGATGAACTGTGATGAACTGCCCTACTTGTGATTGTTTAGAGATTTTAAAGGTTTTATAACAATGCTACATCTTCTTTGGCTATTCTACAATCTATTCACCTTTTCAGCACCAGTAGGCTACTTTCTGTGCAGCCCACACACACACACTCAGGCATGCCAAACAAGCATACACAAAAAAGTTTCAAGAGTGGGGATGGAGTAAAATATGGAGACAAATTGAAGTGTGATTCATTTTCGCGGAACGGCTGTACAGGACTGAGCGGCGGTCATATTTTGTACCGCTATGCGGTACATCTAGTTTATCAAAAATTCATTTTAAAAATCATGCATTTGAATTAAATGTTACCTGAACTAATGAACTGCATGCACACATTATGCATATATATGCATTTCCTGTTTTATTTTGCTTAATGTTTACCTGTCCCATGGTTTAGCCGTCATTACCAGCACACTCTACATAAAGGCACTTTGCTACTGTTTTTTCATCAAAAAAATATTTGGTAACCATGGTCACCTAATACCACAGTGGAATACATGGGTGTCAAGCAGAAAGATTGATGCCTTGATGTCCAGAAACATAAGAAAATCTACTCTTTATCCCTCGTTTTGGGCATGTACACTTATTATGTGTCATTACCATACGCATTGTATTTCTGTATTTTTGAATATTCCTGAAATTTTAAAATGACATTAATAGTTTAAATGATGTACATTACATGTAGAAAGCTAGCTACACTTGCATGGTGATCATTTTTGCTTCTTAGGGTAGTTTTTCGATATAAATGTCATCACCAACACAGTCATTACCAGCACATTATAGCTTGAAATGTAGTGGTAATGACGACTGTGTTGGTGATGACATTTTTGCAGATACATTTAAAGTACTATTTTTAAAAGAAATACGTTTTTTTTTCCCACAAAGTCAGTTCATCTTGGGTTTCTAAATTATAAACATTTAATTGCAATAGATTACGATCAGTGATTTGTCATCACCGCAACAAATGTCATTACCAGAACTGCAATGTCATCACCATCACCATGCATTTTTGCCAATAGAATATGTATAAATTACAATAAATTACATTAATTAGATATTTTTGACAATGTTGGACAGTCTAAATTGCCACTGGATGAAAACAGATATGATATTTGGCATTTATTTCAAATAAATGAAATTCCAAGCCAGGGTCAAGTGAAAAAATAAAGAAATAAGATACTTAAACGACTATAATTCATGTTGTAAGTAAAATTCAACAATTCTAATAAGTTCAAGATAAAATAGACTTCACGTGAAACCATAATTGATCATTGATTGATCATTGATTGACCATTTCATCTTTAAAATGTACATATTAGATAATGTGATGGTAATGACATTTACCTGAAAAATGACAAAAAAACATAAATTCCCTTATATTGTGGTCTCAACCAAGCTCACAAGGTTACTCCTATCAAAATGACTGATAACTTGTTGCATACCAATTAGTAAAAGTTTGAATTTTATTTTTCAAAATTTCAGTAACCCAAATAGGCCCGAAATCTGAGAAATGCCCTTCAATGCAATTTGGAAGGGACAGAAATACCTTAACAGAGCAAGCAGCAACCCTCATCTATCTGAGGACTAAGATAAAGTATCTATTTTTGTAAGTTAATGTAAAACACATAGGTTGGTGAAAGAACTGTAAGCTCAAATTCAGCTCATTAAAGTGTAAGCTCATTAAAGCATGTTTAGACACACATTTACACCTAGCCATACTACACATGATTTCTTCTTCAATCTTACATTAAAAAAGTTGCTGAGGTCTGACTTTGTGGTGCTCAGAAATTAAATTAGTTTAATCTTAATTCATGTGATGAAGGACTTTGAACGAAGTTTGACAGGTTTCAGTGCTGAGTAAGGTTAACACTAAAATATTTGAATATTTTACTACTAGTAATATATTTTTCATTACCATTATGGCAAGCAATAGGCTAGGCCTACCTCATTTGTAAGTTGCTACCTGCAAATCATGAGCAAGTGACCTGATAACCTAAGTTATTAGCATATGAGAGAGACTATTATACTTTCTTGCCCTCTACATCACGGTCATAGCGATCCTATATAAAACAACTTTAGGCCTCCTTTTAAAAGGGTATCCCTTTTCACTACATGGATTAGCTGCCACATACGTGGAGAACAAGTGGAGATTGAGAAACATCCAACGCAATGCCTTGGTAGGCCTAATGTTATTATATTAGGTTGGATTTTGAAGTCACTGCAAATTTAACACCCTCGTTTCTATGAAACTGGAAACAATTGAACCAGGAGACTTTGCCAAATATTTGTAATATGTGTAAGAGTAGCCTACACTGACACCATGTAGGCTAACGTTAACGTAATGCTCTGAATTCGCGGCCAACATCAAATCCATAGTTCTATTTGATCGCCAAGTCAAAATTTCCTGGTCAACCACAAATAATTCCACTACTTTTTATTGCTTAGCTAGACTACTTACCACTTCAACACCAATGACTGTATCTGTTTAAACTGTAACTAACAGTTCAACTGTTCAAACTGTAGCGTTAACTGTAACAGTTCAACACAAGCAAAACATCGCGAGCTCAATGCGTGCGTGAGTTGTTACGGGAACATACACAGACACCAATTTTAGGAAAAGGGCTAATGTTGACCGGTCTTCAGCTATTTTGGTACGGTTTATTACACATCCAGAAGAATGCATTTGAGTCGTTATAGGCTCTGGCTTATTATGGAGCATAATAGGAACAAAGTTATGATCAAAAAAATTATCAGGGAGGAAAAATCCGAGGGGGCACGTGCCCCCTTTATTTCAATGGGCATGATGCCACTGTGAGCAATGATTCTAAGGTCATGGGTGTGGGTGGAGGGAGGTGCCAGCAAAGGCAAGTGAGAAGATCTTTTAAATCTTGATCATGTTCTTCCCCTATAGGTCCCGATACATCTTCCTCAACAACATCCTCATGGTCCACATCATCACCATCAGTGCTGCCGACGGTACCTGGCCTGAGTAGGTTATATTTCACCGCACCTTTCTGTCCTTTCTGTATATGATCTATGTTGCACTCAAATATCAACAGTAGCCTTTTGCACAGAATCACAACCAGTAAGTTTAATTTATAAAGCACATTTAAACACAGCATAAACTGACCAAAGTGCTGTACAGCAGACAACTAAGATAAAGACTAAGACAGATAATACAGAAAAATACACTGAACCAATAGTCATAAGAACATAAAACACAACACAGACATATAGGATGAGCAGAAGTACAGGGTTAGGGAACAAGGAAGGCCATGGAGTAAAGATGGGTTTTTAGCCTGGATTTGAAGGCAGAAATGGAGGGAGCAGATGTAATATCCAGGGGGAGCTGGTTCCACAGACGTGGAGCAGCAACTGCAAAGGCTCTATCACCCCTCTGTTTGAGCCGTGAGCGGGGCACATGCAGAAGCCCTTTGTCTGAGGATCTCAGGGACCTTTGGGCTGAGTAAGGCTGTACAAGGTCGGTGATGTAGGTTGGGGTCTGCCCATTAAGTGCCTTAAAAACAAATAATAAAACTTTAAACTGAATCCTAAAAACAACTAGGAACCAGTGCAAGGAGGCCAGAATAGGGGTGATATGTTCACACCTCCTGTTGCCAGATAGAAGACGCGCAGCTGCATTTTGGACCAGCTGCAAACGAGGACTGGGGGAGGCCAAGGTAGAGGGAATTGCAATAAACCCAGCCGTGATGTAATAAAGGCATGGATAACTTTTTCAAGGTCATTGTTGAATAGGAAAAATTTGAGGTGGGAGATTGTTCTCAACCAGTGTTGTTAAAGGTGGAGTAGGTAGTCGTTTTGTTATGTATGTAGAGTATGTATGTAGAGTTTGTAATTGGGCAGCTGTAGTTGACTCCATCTGTTCAGGCTCTGTGTGTGTGTGTGTGTGTGTGTGTGTGTGTGTGTGTGTGTGTGGACGCACACACTTGTGGGTTGATCAGCTTTCCTAGGTAAGAGTGTGATAGTCCAGGCCGGTCTGACTGCTGTAGCTCTGCTGCTGGTGATCATAGTCATCATCATCATCATCATCTGCAGGAAACAGAGGACAAGAGGTCAGTGACTCTAAACTCATCAAGAGGTCAAACGGTTAGCAACAATGCTAACACACATATACTCACTCAGTTACACTCATTCATTGTATTCACACATACTCACCTGCACACAAATACACAAACAATGCTATTTTCTACTGTGTTCTACAGAGCATTCCCACCCATCCGACAGCCCATCAACCATCACTGATAAAAACAACCAGGTAACAATGTAACCACCCAATAATGACAGATTGCAGCTAACATGTTTAAACCTTTAGGGCTCTATCTTGCACTTTAACGCAATTGACTTCGCGCAAATCGCTTTGTGGGCGGATCTTGGGCGCTGTTTCTATTTTACCGGCGGAAAATTGACTGTTGCACCCGACACAAATCTAAAATGGGGTGTTCTGTAGCAGCTACATTATTCATGGGTGTGGTTTGGGCGTAACGTGCAATAAACCAATCTGAGCGTCATCTCACATTCCCTTTAACAACAGGCACGCTTGTTCCATAGCGGATTGCTATTATGATGGCGGATTTGCCAGGCGCAGCCAGGAATGGTTCACAGTGCTATAGGGCCCTATCATGACATTCTAAAGTGCATCGTCACTCGTCAAAAGTCTATTCAAATTTAGTAGGATGTCCAGTTCACATTGGGAGGGGTTTCGTTATCAAACGTGGAGCTCATGGCGCAACAAGGTGTTGCTAGTTTTTTTAAATCAGTCATATGGGTGTGTTTGGGACGTAACATCATTTAAACCAATGAGAATGACATCTGTCATTCCCTTTAACGGCGCAAAGCGCGATATGTTAAATAAATGCATCGGTATTTTGGCATTCAACGGCGCATTTAAAGGAGGCTGCTTGCGAGACCATGCTTTACTAAAACCTAGCATAGCCTTCACGCATTTGCACTCATCTATTATTTGAACTCATTGGCAAAGTGAAACTAACTTCACCAAGGTGTCAGTCAACGAAGACAGTTACTTTACTTACTTACTTTACAGTTACTTTCACTATTGACTGACAATGGGTTACCATCGAAAGCATAGGCTGGAAAAAGAAACACTTACCCTAATATTGCTCAAATGACTGAATAAAACAACATTTATCCTGCAGAGGAGTTGCTTATATCTCGTGACAGTGTGTCTTAAGCTGTGCTCCATACGTGTCTCTCGCCTCTCCCCTAATCACTTTTAATCGTCATTACCAATTTGCACATGACGGTGAATAACTACTCATCATGAGATGTACAGTATTTCGTAATATCTTTATTCTAATTATGTTTCCCATTGTAATCGTGCAATTTGTAATGCTTTGCATGGACGTGCGCTGGTGTGCGTTCATGAATGATAGAAGGATGGTGCGTGGCCTGCCAATATGACTGTTGACATGCGCTCTTAAAACAGCATATGAACAACTCGCCATTGACTTCTGACCATGTTTAGGTGGTGCATGATAGCGATTTTTAGACAACGCGCCAGGCGTCTCTCTAGGTTGTTAATTGCCACACCCCTGGGCGCAATGTTTAAAAAATAAACGTGCAAAATACCGAATTAAACTTCGCACGGCTGGAAAACGAGCTTCACGCCATGCGTTGGTGTCCAAAATACAGCCCATAGTAAGTTGTGAACAGTTTGCTATTGATTATTCCTCTTGACAAAATGTAATACAGAAATGTCACTTTCCGATGTTTTGGGATCACTCTCACTGAATCACGAGTTTATGAATGCATGGTGATATTTTTGCAATGTTATCTAATATTACCTCACTATAGAGAATGCAGATCTGTCAGATAAGCTCTCCTCTCCCGTGCTGCTGCTGGGGCATTTGGGTTAAATGGCATCGGCATGCAGTTCAACATCACGTCTCAAGTCTTCTAATATTTCCTAATTTATGTCATCAACACATCCGTGATTTATGGAAATGTTCTTACTCGCACTGATTTCCCTCGTG
This sequence comes from Alosa alosa, assembly GCF_017589495.1. Classification (NCBI taxonomy): domain Eukaryota; kingdom Metazoa; phylum Chordata; class Actinopteri; order Clupeiformes; family Clupeidae; genus Alosa; species Alosa alosa. Next base: position 14,979,946 of record NC_063195.1, read on the forward strand.
TAGCAATTTGTATTTGTCCTTCTAATTATGTATGGTTTGGAGAAATGGGAACTGTGCCATATAGATGAGAGGAGCAAAGTGCATTGCTCAACACAGGCGCCCAAGCGCTCCTGCAGGTGTAAGCTACGGCTGTACATGTACCTTACCAACAGGCAACGAGAAACACTTTCCCAGTTGACCTAACTTTCCAACTCTGCTCAGTATCCCATTAACTGCATGACAGTAGGCTATTTACAATATTTATTTTATGTAGAGTTTGTAAACACGTTATCATCAACTTAATGCACGCACAACTTTTGTTTGAGCAGGAGAGAGAATAACAATGAATGGACGCAGCAACTACAGAAATTGTAGCGAAGGCTACTTGCTGATTTCTTTTACTGTCTATGGTTGCTGGTTAACAGCACATAATAAGCTTGTTTAAGCGAATTCACAAACTCAAGACTTCAAGGCCATCATGGATATAAAACATTTTTTGAAAACAACGAAAGGATGTAGGGAACATAGCAAAGTTTGGAGTTATTTCAGATGGGCTACAACAAGGTAGGCAAAATTGTGGTGCTTGTCAAAACCTTAGTGCAGCTGGAATAATGCTTATAGGCTGATGTTAAAGCGCACACGATGTTTAAAGCCATACACAACGGTAAATTGGAACAAAACTAAAGGTAACTTTAGCCTTTATAGGGCTGTATAAAGTTGTCCAAATTAAGAGGTCGTAATTAGGCGTTGTTGTTGTGAAGATATTGCATGTAGATATACTGTATAGGCGACTAAATTTTTCGTTGACCTATGCACGAACAAAACCGGGAAACAGACAAATATTATCAAGGCTTTGAATGTTTCCATCTGTGCACAGGGTGTCTGTAGATCGGTGTGCATAGCATTCATTTCTGCAGGCCTGTGGCCATGCATGCACCCTTAAAATAGCATCTGAATTTGAGCCACTGACTGTGCCGGAATTGTTTTCTGAAACTGCAAAATATCAACAGGGACCGTTTGTGCCAAAACACGCCCCCTCTTTTCGCTGAAACGCCCTGTGGGTGCACATGTACCTGTGGAGGGAAAATTCCAATATGCGCTGACTGCAAAATAGGAAAGACAAAAGCGTGAGTATACAAAGTCAATTGCGCTGGTGTGCAAGATAGAGCCCTTAATGTTTTGGTCCTTTTCCCCCCACCAACAGATTTCTGTCACTGCCCACGTGTATGATGAGATTATAGATACCAGTCAGACTCCTCCCATACTCAACTCATGTTATGTCATGACCCAGTTACCCACAATCCTTCCTGATGACCCCACCTATTCAACTGCTGGATTGCCCACAAACCCAAGAACGTGATACCACAATTTCCCCTTAGTGTTTAAAGGTTCTATTTGACATTTTTGTCCAAATTGAGTTATTGATAGAGTCTTATTCTGTGTGAACTTGATAGATGATGTGAGGCATTTCTTGAGGTTGTATATATGTTTTGACATTATATCTAAAGTGATTTGTTCCACTTATCAGTGTAACAGTAGGAATGGAATTGTAAACCAAAATGAAGAACTGTTCTGAACACAAATAGAACCTTTTAATTCCGAATAATCCTTGAGCCAGAGGGGTCGTCGGTACCATCTGAGGGGAATAAGTTTCATAATGAGTTTTGACAAGGTACACCACCCTAGAGTTAGAAAATAAGTGATAGCATTGCATTGGTAGTAGCTTTTTGTGTATCATCACCCTGTCTGTCTATTATATGCTTAAGAAGGGGTATATTAGAGGTGAATAGGCTACAATTCTTAACTAATATCCCCACAAAACTTCCACAGCTGATTATTTATATTATGTCACTATTTTTTTGTATTGGGAGTTTTCTGAAATATGATGTATACATACAGTGATGGCCAAAAGTATTGGCACCCATGCTAAAGTTGACTGAAAAGAGGAATATAAAATAATCTTTTGGAAATTGATCTTAATGCCTTAAGTGAAAAATGAGGAAATATCTAACCTTTAAGGACACCAATTTTCTTAGTGAATGAATAATGTATCATAAATAAATAAATGTTCTTCCTTAAAATACAGGGGTCATGAGTATTCCCACCCTATGTTAAATTCCCATAGAGACAGGCAGATTTGTATTTTTCAGTTAGCCTATTAGCTGGTTTGATTTGAATTGAGCATCAAACCAGCTAATAGGCTAACTGAAATAACACCCATGCCAATCTCTAGGTATGGTGAAGGGTATGTGATGATGTGGGGCTATTTTAATTCAGGATGCACAGTATTCTGGATCCATGAAATAACTGGCCTTTAAAAATACAAATCTGCCTGTCTCTATGGTAATTTAACATAGGGTGGGAATACTCATGACCCCTGTATTTTAAGGAATAACATTTATTTATTTATGATACATTATTCATTCACTAAGAAAATTGGTGTCCTTAAAGGTTAGATATTTCCTCATTTTTCACTTAAGGCATTAAGATCAATTTCCAAAAGATTCTGTCATGTATAGAATGTGGTGTGCAACTGTTAACCTTCCATTCTTAATGTGATGACAGCTCAATGGTTTTTTTTGTTTGTATAGTACATATATAATGTTTTTTATGAACTTTTAATAAAGAAGTTCACAAAAAAGAGGGTAAAGTCTCCACATTTGTCAAATAATCGTATGTAAGTAAACAAAGAGAGCTCTTTATTGAGTAATACTTTTGTTTTTTATTTGTAGTGTTACTTAAACATTTGAGTAAAATGCAGCAGCTAGGACTCTAACAAAACCTAAAAGAACTGACCACATTACTCCAATTCTTAAGTCCTTGCACTGGCTTCCAGTAAGTCACAGAATTGACTTTAAAGCGCTATTGCTTGTTTATAAATCAGTAAATGGAGCAGGACCTAAATACTTGTCAGACATGCTTCAGCAGTACACACCTTCTCGTCCTCTCAGGTCCCAGGTGAAAAACCTGCTAGTAAAACCTACAGTTAGAACTAAACATGGTGAAGCAGCTTTTAGCTGCTATGCTGCTCAGCTGTGGAACCAACTTTAGGATGACATTAAAAGGCCCCAACTGTAGCCAGTTTTAAATCTAGACTTAAGACCAAACTGTTCTCAGATGCTTTCTGCTAACTGTGCCGAAGTTACAAATTCGAATCTGCCTTGATAATTATTCTACTTTGTCTTTTATTACTTTTTTTTACTACTTTTGCCTTTGTTTTGCTTACTAATTAGTCTTTATTTTTAAATGATTTTTACCTTGTGTTTTATGTTTTCTTTTTATTATGATCTTTACCTTTTAACTATTCTTTGACTATATTGCCCTTCTATGCTTTTATTTGTTATTATTGTTTGGTTTTTTTTTATGTAAAGCACATTGAATGACCTCTGTGTATGAAATGTACATATATGTGCTATATAAATAAACTTGACTTGACTTGAGTAACCATTCTGTAGTCAGAACTCCCACAGTCAGTAATGATCCTAGTATGAAAGTTGGTCAGAGGCTACAGTGCTGACCTGGCTCATTATGCTCATCTGAAAATAAAAATACATTACAATGGTCAGTTCTTCTGGTAGCGTGCCACTTCCAACCCATTAGTCCCTACGGTGTAGAATGGTAATCCTAGCCGTTCCTTGTGGCACACCATAAACTGGAGGATATCTAAAGAAGCGCAGCTAGGCAGGTCAGAGCAATTTATTTGTCAGGTACATGTTACTCATCCAACACATTTTACAAGTACATCTAAATGAATAATATGAATGTTACGAAAACAGGTTAAAGGAATATTTAGGATATCATACGAAACAATCAGAGAATGAACATACCCAGCTCAGAGGATGATGGCTACACACTAAAGTGGTGCAGGAGTTCTGAGAATGGCTCCTCGAACATTGTGTGAACTTCTCTGAAATAGGCTACCTAGATTGTGATTGATAGGGATTACATGGTGAGTTGTTGATGAAACTGAGAGAATTGTTGTAGTGAGACCATTAGAGTGAATCAATCAAGATATGACGATACATTTGATTACATTTCCTGGTCCAAGTTAACTTCTGTGGACATGTGACAAGCATGTGACAATAGGCCCACGATAGGCCCGAACTTAGTAGCTGATCAAAAGTCCACATATGATTGAAAGGATTATCATCAGCCTGGGAATCCATTTTACACAGCAATACTGTACAACATTAACAATAACTAAGTAGCCTGGGTTTTCCCATTACGCGCGCAATTTTATTCATGCTGCTAGGCAGCCTGGATTCTATGGACTTCGTTTTCACCTCAACGAAGGAACCAATCACAGAACGGAGGGAGGGCAGCAAGACAATGACGACACACCAAAGCCGTTATGAGCTACGTACAGACGCATTTGATAGACATTCGTAGCGCCCAATAAACGGCCCTGGGCATTTGTAAACCACGTTTCAAATACGAGAAAATGAATGTCTAGTTCCCAGACCCCATCACAATGGGATGAGGTCTGACGTTAGCCAGGCTAATAACTAATACTATGGTTATTGAATTTCACAAACATGAATGTAGATATTTTTTTCTTGTTATTATTGAGGTAGGATAGTGAAGTGAGCCTAGAACCGAATAGGATAGAGCAGGGCTGCCCAATTGGGGACCCACGGTCCAAATTTGGCCTGCTATTTTTTATTTTTTTTGGCCTGCGGCCTGGTACAAATTTTATTCTGTTTCAACATTCTATTGATTCAAAGACTGGTTGCAGTTCACTATCTGGCCACAGTACAGTGTAACATTGTTTTAGATGGGGCGATAAGGGGAGCTATTGAGCTTCTGTCAGCCCAGATCCATTAGTGAGGAGGGCTGGGAAGCTAGTAGCTAATCTGAATTGTCCAATTGCCATTGCAGTTGTCATTGCTCAATCAAATTTATTTGTATTCATATTTTGTTTATTACTATGTGTATTAATATTGTCTGAATATTTATTTTATTAATATGTGTTCAACTTCAAATTTATGAAAACACATGTGTTGCACAAACTGTTTTGAAACATATGGTTTCCATTCCATCTCCATTCCTGGAGAAAAATAGATGGCTCTGAAGAATTATGTCAATTTGTCCCATTATTAATTCGTATTGATGCAAATTACTTTCTTCCAAGACATATAATTGCTTCATATGCTTTTATTCAGATTTTGATTGTTTCAGCCACCGTGCAAATCTAGGCCTACTACTTTAAACAGCTATATGGATGTTCAATCATTTAAAATATTTATAAAAATAGTGTAAACACATTGCAAAGACAAACACAGTAAATAGTACTATTTTTACTTCTTAAATATTAGTCTACCTTTTATAGAATGTTGTTTTTGCACAACATATGCAATACATTTCAATTTAATGGTCTACGACTTAACATTTATTTTTGGCCCGTGGCCCCAACACCCAGTTTTGGGCCTTGACGGAAAAGAATTTGGGCACCCCAGGGCTAGAGAGATGGGATCAGGAAAAGACTGTGGCCAGATTGGATTTGAACCCAGGTCCCTTTAAAGCAGGGATTCCCAAACTGTGGTACGCGAGCTGCCACTAGGGGTTACGCAAGATGAAAAGGGCAATGGCGGAAAGGAATTAAAAATGATTAATTAATTAATACTCTAATTAACTCATAAACAATACATAATTTCGAATCGGGTTATAATGATATGGAAACGTGAAATTAAAGGTAATCATTTGTAAACTCTATAATAGGCTATGCTTTCATTAAAAAAATAAGCTACACACAATACACGTGATTTCCTGCGGGCAGCCAGAATATCTGGCGCGTTAGTTTCGTTGAAGTATAGGCTAGGTAGAAGGCTGCGTAAACGTGGAAAACTGGCTAAAAACAGGGACACTGTCCAAAAGGCCTAATTAAAGCGGTCGAAGAGGAGAAGCGAGAGAAACAGAGCAGGACACAGGTAACGATGGGATGGGGGGCAGAATGATGAAGGTGGAGATGGAGCGCAGGAGGATAAAAGAAAGAACGAGACAGAAAAGACTGCGCGAAGAACATGAAAGTATGATGAGGCAAACAGCCCTCGGCTTCACGTGGATTGGGAGACAGACTGCCCAAAGCCACAGTGCGTGGTCTGCAGTGAGATGCCATTTTAATGTGGTTCTCCACACTGTTTTTTTTTTTTTTTTTTACGTGAGAGCTCATAGACCAGTTGCACATTTTGATTTTGTTATCATGTAGGGTGGCTAATTAAACAACGATGCCTGAAATGCGTCAATAGAATGTGTTACTTTTTTATGTGTTGGATGGTGGGGGTACGCAAGCCGATTCAGGATGTAGAAGGTGGTCCGCGGGGAAAAAAGTTTAAAGGGTCACCATTTCGGGAAATCCGCTCATTTTCGACCTCCCCTCGAGTTGAACTATTGAGTTTTGGCTGATCGGATTTGAACCCAGGTCCCTATGGGCTCCTGGAACCGAATATGGTACAGACCCTGCAGCTACACCATGAATGCAGATGTCCTACTGGACTCCAGAAACCATAATTTCTCCTTGATGGCATGCACTGTGCGCATGGTCTCCACACTCTCCACTGTCTGGGGGTCATCTAAGGCTAAACATAAATACTGTTGCTCAGTCAGATGAGTTATAATCATGTTAGCATTCAATGTCATTTCCTGTGAACACACACAGACTTGTCCACAAAACCTCTATCTGCCCATCAAAGTGACTTCACTTCCCCCTCCTCTTCACCACTGGAAGTCCCCTGAGGCAGCAGGAAGTCCCCTCCCCCTCCCCCTCAGACTCTGGAGGGCTATAGGAGCGCTACCAGGCCATAAGAGAGTGGGTAAGGCTATTTTGAGCTTTGTGTGGTTTGAAAATAGATTTTTATTTTAAAGTGGTTATATGCCTGCTGCATACAGGCTGTAAACCATTCATTGTTAATGCAAACAACGGTCTAGCTCAAGATTCAGCTCAGGCTATTTTAACTCCGGATATTTCTTAAAGGTTTATGTTTAGTGATGTTCAGTAATTGTTCAACAATAATTTAACTTTCTGAACTTGAATCGTAACAGATGATGTGTGATGTCTCCATGTGTGATGGCTGACATTCCAAATAAAGCAACAGCTTGTGTGATTCTCAGAAATGTTCAGTGAGGCAGACGTGGACTGGACATCCGACTCATGACTGTACAGGCCTAGCCTGAGACTGGACATCCGACTCATGACTGTACAGGCCTAGCCTGAGACTGGACATCCGACTCATGACTGTACAGGCCTAAAGACCAATCGCTGGTGAACAGGAAAAGCAGAAATTAGCACAGCACACATTGCATTGTACTACAGGGTGGACACAGGCAACTGCAGACCTCTAAACTGAACTAGAACTGATTTAGGATGAAGATGCTTGTTCTAGTACTCCTTTTCATCCTACCAGGTAACTGATATTGTTTTTGTTTTTTTGCCATGTATCCCATAAGCTCTTGTGCTTGTGTGGGTAAATGGAGGCTTACAGCTTACATACAATATTGATGGCTGTCTGAGGTCTGTTGTCAAGAGTCATACAATCTTACAAGTTGGCTAAAGAAGATAAAAATGTATGTATGTGTGAATGCAAATGTTCATACAGCGTTGTACACAAATATATGGCAAGGCTATGATGAGTGTGTGTACAAGTAGCCCATTATAGTTAGATTTGTCTGTTACACATCTTTATGTTTATTATTTAATATTTAAAGGTCCCATGTGTAAGAACTTCTCCCATCTAGTATTTAGGGAATATATTGTAACCTAATAGAACTACGGTAGCCGTCGCACATCAAAAACATAACACCCAATTCACACCAAAGATCCGTGTCGAGACGAAACCGTCGCAGATGGAGTTGCAGCGGTGTGAATTAAATGCTAAATGGTGCACGTCGTTGCCAGCTGTTGCAAGCCATTATTTTAAAATGGAGATGGAGCCTCTCCAAACGCTATGTATATGTAAATGTCGATTTCTAAGCCAATAGATATGCTTCAAATTGGTGGTGGTGGTAATTAAACATGAATGAGGCCAAATTTATGAATGGGAAATGTTAATTAAGTTAACAAACAACGGAAAATGTTCCACACTGTCCTTTTAAGATCAGTGTATGAGCAGTAAAGGGTACGCCATTTTGGAAACCGTCATATTGTCCATTTCTGTATGACTGTTGTTAAGGGGCGGACTGACACTCTGGGAAAATTCCAGAACGGCCGTCTATCCGACGACCGTCGACTGCCTGGCTCAGTGCCTCATCGGCCAAGTACTGCTACTGTCTAGCTCTCCACATAAATATGTGACACTCATGCATAATCAAAGCTATCAGTAGGCCTATGTCTACACTACCAGTTGTCATTGTCATCCAAAAAAGTAAACATTTGCACCATTGCGTTTTCAATGATACAGGATTGGCAAGATGATGCAGCCTTTATATTTCAACCCTCTCTATGGTTCAGTCTTGCGCATAATAACCTTGCACCTCTAAAGCGCACTAGAATTTAATTCTGTGTGCAGAACAGGTGGTAAATGTCAGTGTGAGTCGAGATGTCTTCATGGAATGCTTGAATATGAAAAAAGTTTTTAAAGGAGCTACGAATAGGCGTGCAGCACATTTAGGCATTAGGCCCACCGTTTGTTTTCGTCCATTCAACAAAAAACATTGGCTTAGACTTAGAAAACTTTAAAGAGCGTGGACCAGAATACAGGTCCTAAACTGCTTAAAGTAAATAAATGTTGCATATACAAACTTTTTTACCAGAGCTGTAGCCTTTCTGGATTCTGCTATCAAGCATTCAGACATACACTTAGGCCTACATACAGTCTCACAATAGCCCCTATTGTTTGGGCCAGCCGAGGCCTACTGGTTAGCGCTTCGGACTTGTAACCGGAGGGTTGCCGGTTCGAACCCCGACCAGTAGGCACGGCTGAAGTGCCCTAGAGCAAGGCCCCTAACCCCTCACTGCTCCCCGAGCGCCGCTGTTGTAGCAGGCAGCTCACTGCGCCGGGATTAGTGTGTGTTCACTGTGTGCTGAGTGTGTTTCACTAATTCACGGATTGGGATAAATGCAGAGACCAAATTTCCCTCACAGGATCAAAAGAGGCTATATACTTATACCTTTTCAAATTACACACACACACACACACACACATCACACTCCACCAAGATGGTGGCCATTTCAGTAGATTTACTCACTAACATTGTTGTGGAAACACAATAAGCATGGAAACTAAATGCACACTTCCTGCATAACTGCATTAGCCTACTTGAAATAAGTTACTTCTCTAGTAAATAGTATTCACATGAAATAAAACAATAAAACATTGAGACCATTCAACAAAGGACACTGGGTAATAACAAATTCAACACATGAACTGGTTGCTATGGACTCGTCTCTAGGCTTCCTCAGTCATTGTAAAGCTGCCGAAGCTGACATTATTCAAAACTGCATTTCTCCGACGAGCGTCAATTTGGGAGCTTGCATGCTGCACTCCTTCCTTTTCCGGGTTTATCACATATTTTAACTTTTCCCCCGCTGTCTTGCCGTTTTAATATTTTCCCGTAGAATATCCCATAATACTCTCATAACATTAGTCCTGCCATCTGGCCTGTCTCTGTGTTGTCCTGTTGTTACCCCCTTGCCCTTCCAGCGAAATAGATGTCTTCAAATCATCGTTTTGCTTGCTTGAATGCAAACTTAGAGTGATGTTAACCTATTTAAGTTAAAGGCGTGGTTGTCGTGAGAGCACGACTCATTGGTGCATGCCGTGTTCGGTCGTATGTCTACGTGCTCACCTGCCTATCAGGCTACTCAGCTACGAGTGGAAGATTTCCCCTGTTTGTATATTTACTCCAAGTTGGCCTACCATAACTTACCAACTCTACACTGTAGACCATAAACTGGCTATTTATATGAAATAACCAAATGTATTTATTCAACTTTATGAAGCAGAATTACGCACTGCTACTTGGAACGTAACACATTTTTGTTTGCGCATGAAAGAATGACAGCGATTAACAAATTGCACTTGTTGCTGGTTTCCAATAAATACTATATATTTTTTTGCAAACAACAAAAACAGAAAGGATGGAGACAGCAAAGCTAGAGATGGGCAGAAACAAGGTAAATTGGTAGAAATGCTTGTCAAAACGTTAGGTGCTGGATGTGTGGATGAATGAAGCACAAATAGGTTATGCTTTACTGTGTTAAGCATGCACACTGTTTAAAGTTAGGCTACACGGTAAACTAAATGTAAACCAAAGGTAAATGTAGCCTTTTAAGGGCTGTATAAAGTTGATCAAATGATGAATATAGGCTGTTAGGCGTGAATAAAGTAGGCTACTTTGTTGCTCCAACCCCAACGTTAATGGGGACGAATGTGACATTTTCCCCTATTTTGGGTGAGAAACCCGGGAAATCTCCCTTATTTTCAGTGTTCAATGTTGACAGCTATGGAACGAAAGAATGTTATATTGCGACAGAAATCAACAATCAAACAAGGCAATTTGATTTTTTGCTGTTTTCATGAATACAAAAGTTGGGTGACCCCCCCCTCCTAGACAAAAAAAGTTGGGTGACCCTCCCCTCAACAAAGAATAAAAAGACATGACCCTCCCCTATTTTCCTCCGGTGGCCCCTTCAATAAATAACAAACAATCCCTTACACAAATAAAGAAACAAGAATATGTTACCAGATCATTTACATGTTATAAGGGGTTATTTGCAGGGAGCCACCCCTGCCTTTCCTACAGACAAGAGGTAAAACATAGGCCCGACAGTGTTGCTTTGTTTAGGCTATAAGATAAGGTTTATAAGATTACATTTTTTCTATCCTCAGTAAATGTTATGTTAAGGTGAGTTTAACAGATGTGACCTTTACATTATTCAAATCTTGCTCAGGAGCTAGACTCCATTGATGTAATAAGTGATGAGATTTAAGGGGTGGTTCAGGACATAGGACACCTTTAACTCCTCTGCTTTAACATTTAGTCTGTCTCCCCATGTCTCATTCTTCACCTCCTGTCTGACAGTTCAGCTCACAATAAATGTCACAGTAAACCTTTCCATACCTATTAATAAATGCAAGTAGGCCTAGTCCTAAGACGTACAAAATGTATAGAAATATATAAATGTGTTATTGAAACAAGGAAAAAACACCACACATGTAGTATATTATGTGTTCATTTTAGTAAATAGTGACTCATTTTAGTGCATTTATTTGACAAAATGTAGTAAACGGGCCTAGCCTGGGTTTTCCCATGCTGCCTTACGCGCACGATTTTATTCACGCTGCTAGGCAGCCTGGATACCATGGAGCAAATTTTCGCCCCAGTTAGGGGACCAATCACAGAACGGAGGGAGGGCAGCAAGACGATGACGACACACCGAAGCCGTTGTGAGCAACGTACAGACGCATTTGATAGACATTCGTAGCGCCCAATAAACGGCTCTGAGCATTCGTAAACCACGTTTGAAATACGAGAAAATGAATGCCTAGTTCCCAGACCTCATCTCATCTGACGTTAGCCAGACTAAAACAGGCCCACAATTTTGTAAAATGTTGCACGATTTAGTAAAACAATACATCATACATCATTTTTTGATATACATCTTGCAACACACACACACACACCTAGGGCTTCCAACTCTCACGCATTGGCCGTGAGACACACATTTGATTAGTTTCACACGCTCACACGCCACACCCCCGATCGCTGTTGATCGCCACTCGTGATCGACTAGTTATGCTTTCAGAGACAGTGAGGGGGTTCAAGAGCACCCCTCTGTCTGTGGAATTTTCTAGAATTTCTCTCGTTTGCGATGCTAGGTCTACTTCACAAGCCATCCCAGGTGCATTTCCCCCCGCATTTTCCCGGCTTCAGGTATACTTTGAGTATTTATTGAGTATTTTTCACACTGAAGTGTGTAGGTCAAATACCTGGCAGATGAGGTTCAACTAAACTAAACCTATACAGATATCATACATCATGTGAATGAGCGGAATCTAAGCTTTCTAATGATATTTTACCGCCAAGTTGCTGTGATAAATCATTCGCGAGAAAATTAACATTGAACTTTTGAGCAATTTAATCATATTTGTATTTTGCACACAGTGCACACCCATTACTCTCGGTTAAATATCTCACTAACCCTTCACACAACACATGGCAAACCCAATATCACAGCAAACCGTAGCTACCGAAGACGAGGATATAAAGCATGCTTCTGTGCAATAAGTGGTTCCTAAGTAATCCGGTTTTGAAATTGCAACACATTTCTACAGGCTAGTCTCATTGGGGCGAAATTAAAATGTATTATAATGTAAACTATTTGTCAGTACATACATTTTTTGCAAATTGCTCAGCCATAGATTATCCCACTATCATGATTCTTATATTGCCAGGTTCCAGCCAATCCTACTTACACAAATAAATTAATATATTTCTATTGGCATGCTTCCTATTAACATTAATGTAAAAATATGACGAAAATAAAATAATGAGACACAAATATTTTTTTTTTCTTGATATAAAGCCTGACATAAGCCAAATGCAAACATTCACATCATACTCCCAGATATGGGTACATCCTGAAGAAGGAAGAGCATGTAGGCTATAGGCTAGATGGCCATTACAATGACCAATATCTTAAACGAACTAGCTGAATAACACAGGTGACCACTTCTGCATAATTTCATGGAGTGCTGAAATGTACGTACACATTTTTGACCATTTCGGAACTGTGAAATATAGCATATACTGTATGTTTTGTGGTTGTGAACTTATTGCAATATCACCATAACTATTCCACCTGTGTGTGCATGGTTATAATTCTGTGCAAAATAGTTTAGGCTACAGCACAAATATTTCCATAAAAATAAGCAAGCAAGCAAAGTGCACCCAATTGATGCATTTAAAAGTTAAAATATACAAACATTTCTTAATTCTTACAAAACACCCTTAGGACGACACAGCATCAGATGAACACAAGTTCAGGCCGAGGTCCTAGTACTAGGCTTAGATCCCTTTGATACCAATGTTAATTTAACTCTGGGACCCTGGTCCCTATACCTGATGTAGCCTACGTTTTTTTTTTTTTAGCTGTACGGTAATAATGCTGCTGAATGAGCCAAACAAAGATTTCCTATGTAGCCTACGCAGCAAAATTTTGGTTGGCCCCTCACCAAATCTCACTCCAAGGTTTTTTGAAAAGTTGGCAACCCTGCACACCACATAGCTTATATTATATCAATACACCCCTCCCCCAGTAACTGAACTGAACCCGTTCCTTGTTTTCATATCAGAAAGTTGGCAACCCTACACCCGAGGCAAATAAATTACAACGCCAGACTATCGATGTAAATGTCTGTGTTGATAGAATAATGTTAGAAATAAAACTACCCTACCCTACCTCTAATTAAACAACCTGTGTAAGTTTTTGTAGGCTGTCAAAGTCAAAGTCTGCTTTATTGTCAATTTCTTCACATGTCAAGACATACAAAGAGATCGAAATTGCGTTTCCTACTATCCCACGGTGGAGACAAGACATATTTTACCAATTAGGTCCACAGACAAACATAACATTCAAGTAAACAATATAAAAGTAAAAAATAAGAAGGCACATACAATGAAGAAATAAGAGCAGCAACATTTGGTAGAAATTGTGCAATTGTGCATACAGTAGACAGTCAATATAATAGTGCAAAAGTCAGGCCAATAAATGGCTGAGGTAGTCTTGTTTGACCTAAGTATGCAAGTGGCATAGTGGTGCAAGTTATGTAAGAGCAGCAGAAGTGTGTTCAGAAGTGTTCAGGACAACAGGATAACAACAACAAGTTGCAAGTGTGCAAGTGTACAAGTGGAGTAGTGCAAGTGGAGTAGTGCAAGGCAGCCATTTTTGGTCTAAAAGTCCAGGATGTTATGTAGCTGAGGGTGGAGGGGGGAGAGAGTTCAGGATCCTAACAGCCTGGTGTATGAAGCTGTTGGTGAGTCTGGTGGTGCTTGGGGCGCAGGCTTCTGTACCTCTTCCCAGAGGGCAGTAGATCAAACAAATTGTGAGCGGGGTGACTTGCATCACTCACAATTTTGGTCGCCTTGCGGGTGAGGTGGGAGGTGTAAATGTCCTTCAGGGAGGGGAGAGAAGCACCAATAATCCTTCCAGCTGTGTTCACTATGCGCTGAAGTACAGGCGGTGCTGAGCTTTCTTCGCCAGTGATGCAGTGTTGGTGGTCCAGGAGAGGTCTTCACTGATGTGCACCCCCAGGAATTTGGTGCTGCTCACTCTCTCCACCACAGCACCGTCGATGGTCAGTGGCAGGTGTTGGGTGTGACCTCTACGGAAGTCAACAACAATCTCCTTGGTCTTGCTGACGTTCAGCAGGAGGTTGTTGTCCCTGCACCACGTGGTCAGAAGGTCGACCTCCAACCTGTATTGAGTCTCGTCGCCCTTGGTGATGAGATCCACCAGAGTTGTGTAATATATTATATATTATAATATATTGTGTAATATATTTCAAGTCAATTTATCAATTAGTTTCCACAAAATTCACTAAGTCATACTTTAAGTCATACTTTAAGGGGTTATTTTTCAAAAAATCCTTACAGGGGAGCATGCCCCCGAACCCCCCTAGCCTTTTGGAGGCCCAAAAGTATTTGATGTTGTTGGGCCCAAATTCTCTAGCAGCACTCAATCAATAGCATTTTTGTAAAATGTGACTGTTACAGGATGTACTCCATCTAGTGTTTGTTCATTGTCAGTACTACAAGTTAATATTTGCCCACTGTTCCGCACACTTGTTATAACATGAATGCACCAGCACTCCTGTGTCCTCGTTTCTGTAACATGGTGTCAGAAGTGGCTTAGCTGTTAATGAAAGCGACAAAATGACAACTAATGGACAGTGTATCAGCACAATTACGGATTGAGTGAATATGCATATTTAGTTTTTTTTTCACTAGTTTAGTACAGTATTACTAGCTAGCGCTACCGGCTAACTACCTAGCTTTAGCGCCGTGGCTTACTGACGACGATTTGTTGACAAGATGGCATTCAAACACACAATTCCCCCTCCCGGTCCAATGAAACTCAGCGGAGACTGGAGTGCAAACTGGGACATTTTCAGGGCTGAATTTAAAGATTACACAGTGTTTCCTCGTCAACGTTACTTCCGTGATTTGGGAAAAGCCAGTAAAAGTCCTGGCAGGAAGCGATTACATCAAAGTTTTTTTGGTATATCCAGTTTTTAATATTTTTTCTGAAGTGTTTACAACTTAGTGTTAACTGATAATTGTTGCAAAGTGGTACTACGAACAAAATATTAGTGCATTCCTGGATCTACATCCTTATGCATGCTTCCTGCCAAGACTTTTACAGGCTTTTACCAAATCACGGAAGTAAAGTCGACGCAGCGGTAGATAGCAGCGTTATTTAAATAAACTCCTGGTGTACTTACAAACTTTTCAATGCCTCGTTTTCTGAGTACAGGACATACTACTGTAGAAGTTTCGTACCATTCAGGACATTCTTAGTGAGGTAATTTACAAGATACTCTATAGGTTCCATAAGCGCCTGCAGAAAATCATTCATTTCTGACAGTGCTACTCGACCAGGGTTCGACCAAGGGAAAACAGGTTCTGGGAGGGTGTTTGGCTCGGGGTCATGGTGCAAAGGACCCTCGGATGAAATTACTCCGAATCATCGCTTTAAAGTATTTGCAAAGCAAGAAACTGATTTCCAACTGACTTGTGCGGGGTTGTTTGCTGAGACAATGTTCAGAGTGTTGTCGTGCACAAAGGCTATTACTGTACACGCCCGGTGACAGGCTGGTTGAGTTTGTCAGCTAAATTATCAGCTGTATGTCTATCTGAGAGGCTCTCGGTGGAACTGCTGACTTTACATGCCAGTCGTTTTCAGTGTAGTGGCA
The DNA here is from genome assembly GCF_017589495.1 of Alosa alosa. Lineage (NCBI taxonomy): Eukaryota > Metazoa > Chordata > Actinopteri > Clupeiformes > Clupeidae > Alosa > Alosa alosa. Next base: position 14,995,833 of record NC_063195.1, read on the forward strand.
AGTGATTGGAATGTAGATCTCTGTAGTCAGTGCTGTCCAACAATCCTTTGTCAGAGTCACATTAGCCGCGGCTATCTGTGTTTTCAGCTCAGCCTTCTTGTTTATTGTAGCGTGCTTCCAAGTGAGTAGTTATCAGTCCCTCCAGGATTTCGCGAGGATTTTTTGAGATTGCTGTGACCTAAAATGCCTGATTTCGCGACAACTTTTTCTAAAAAATTGCAATGGAAGTTCCGGTGTTTTTAGCTGTTTGTTGCAAAGAAATTGTGGGAGAAAGTGAAAATTGCAAAAATAGTTGCGATTTGTTTTTTTAATTGAGGGCAATTAACGTTTGTAAGACGAAAATCACACTGATCATCTTGATGCTTATTAAAAAGGATAAGTAAAGGTAAATAGTAAGGATTACAGAAAATCAAAGTAGGCCTACTTTATTTGTGTAAATGCTTTAATTCACAATGCAGTAGCCGATAACCATTTTGTAGAACTGTCCAAAAAAGACAGCTACCCCCTAAAGAGATGGCATCAGGTCATATGTTTCAATACATTCATATATTTTGCAATTCATATTAAGTTCATATCTTTTTAATAATTCATATTCTGTGACCTGCATTACTAATAGCCTACTAAGTATCTAGTTATTTCATATAAACTATTATAGACATAGACTAACGTTATCTGAGATGCTAGTTTTTGTAACGGCAGGAATAAACACACATGGTAACAAAATCAATCGAAACATGTGTAGCTTTACTGAACACATTAACACTATGATACAGTGTAATTGTCAAGTTGTATGGCTCACTGTGTTTAAAGTCGATCTTAATAACCCTCTTCACCTCGACTATGTGGTGGTTGTTATGGGAAACTAGCTAGTAAATGCAGCTTTACTGTAGTGAAGTTCGCAAGATTGGAAAGAGGAAATAACATGTCCATTTAAATTATAGCCTAATCTAATGTACTGTGCGTTTTAAATCCGAAATAAGATGGAATGTGAGGAGAGTTCTATTAACTTTAAAGAGGCCTATCTACAATTGAAACTATCTGCATTCTGCAGCCTATGACGCAAATAAGCCTTATGTCCGTATGGATGTCTGCTTTAGCCTATTGCTAGATTTTAATGGGCCATGTTGAAGAGCTGATGTCCGTTATTGTTCGTGAAATATTGTTTCATTTTGCTAGTGATATCCACGCTCTGGCGGTGTTCGCCCCCGTTTCAGAGATTCTAAATGCAAAAATGCACAGAGGGAGTTCCTAAGCTATATAAGGTATAAGCTAGGCCTATTACACAACATAAATTGTCACTATTTTGGGGGGGTCAGTCACGTGATCGGGATATGACGGGAGTATTTGTGTGGGCTCGGGATGGGATGGGAGCGAAAATTGATTCCCGTGTCACCCTCTACTAGGTAGGTTAGCAACACCAGATTGAGAGATGCAAGTAAGCAGATCATTAACGTTAGCCTTCTATTTATTGTCATCAAAACTGAGGAATGAACCGTTTTGACGCTTCATGTTTGGTTTCTTTTCTTTTCTTTTTTTTGGTCTCTCACCGCCCACAAGAATCTTGTGTCACGTTCAAGTACGTCCTGTGAAAAATGGTCTTAGATTGCAATGTTCAATTAGCCGGCAATTAATTTAAATTAAAAATAAATCGTAAATTCCGATTGTCAATTAACCGTTTACATCCGTACTTAGAAATAGTTTTTTTTTCGGTTTCGAACTGCACTTGCTGCCTCACTCCCCAGTTAGATATCTTAAAAGGCAACAGTTTTTCCCGTTTCGAACAGACCCTATGCCATCCAAAATTTGGTTCGTTTTGACCAGTGTGATCGCTAATTGTTTTTTTTGTTTTTTTTTAAGTATTTTTGCATGGATTCTACCTTTTAAATATATGTATATTTTAACCCTTTGTTTTTTTAGGGCATTTTCACTACCTTTATTCATAAGGATTTATTCTGGTCATTGTAAATGCCACAAACATTATATGTTGTTTTTTTCTGGCAGAGTCTACACTGTAAAAAATAAAAAGTTAAGCTAACTAAAAAATGTAAGCATTTTCAAGTTTACTCAACTTTAGGCCTGTGTAGTTGTGCTGACCAGGTTTTCAGAGTTCATACAAAGCAGTGTTTTAAGTTTCTTCACCTTTGCTTTGCAAGGGGAAATAAAGTATACGTGTAACTAAGCTGAAATTGAAAAAATAAGTCAGGGAAACTATCACCTCAACTTTGGAAAGCAGGTTAGCACAACTAGATGGTAACTTAAGTCAAGAAAACGTACAAATCCTTTGCAGCCGGTTGTGTTACATTTCTAAGTATGTACAGCTTCCTTTAATCTTTAGTTAAAACTATGCTCTTTAAGTTTATCGAACTACGTCAAGTAATAAAAGGCAATTGTCTATTGTATGTATATCTTATCACTCGGTTACAAGACAGACAGAAGAAACAATGAATTCTTAAGTAAAGAACACAACTTTTTCTTTGAAACTTATTTTAAAACACTGTCCTGTCACTGTCTTTGCGCTCGTGACAAATGTGACTTCAACACACCTGGAGTTCTGAAAGTGCAAACGCACTGAGGATAGAGACAGGGCAATGGACTAGTGCGTCCTTGATAGTGGCAGAACAGGTAGTGCTTCAGAAGAATGTCAAGGCTGAGACTCTCAAATCCACACAGTTTACATTGCGTTCCAAGTCAAGTCAAGTCAAGTCAAGTCAAGTTTATTTATATAGCACATTTCATACACAGAGGTCATTCAATGTGCTTTACATAAACAAAACCAAACGATAATAACAAATAAAAGCATAGAAGGGCAATATAGTCAAAGAATAGTTAAAAGGTAAAGATCATAATAAAAAGAAAAACATAAAACACAAGGTAAAATCATTTAAAAATAAAGAATAATTAGTAAGCAAAAACAAAGGCAAAAGTAGTAAAAAAAAAGTAATAAAAGACAAAGTAGAATAATTATCGAGGCAGATTCAGAATTTGTAACTTCGGCACAGTTAGCAGAAAGCGTCTGAGAACAGTTTGGTCTTAAGTCTAGATTTAAAACTGGCTACAGTTGGGGCCTTTTTAATGTCATCCGAAAGTTGGTTTCACAGCTGAGCCGCATAGCAGCTAAAAGCTGCTTCACCATGTTTAGTTCTAACTGTAGGTTTTACTAGCAGGTTTTTCACCTGGGACCTGAGAGGACGAAGGTGTGTACTGCTGAAGCATGTCTGACAAGTATTTAGGTCCTGCTCCATTTACTGATTTATAAACAAGCAATAGTGCTTTAAAGTCAATTCTGTGACTTACTGGAAGCCAGTGCAAGGACTTAAGAATTGAGTAATGTGGTCAGTTCTTTTAGTTTTTTGTTAGAGTCCCTAGCTGCTGCATTTTGTATCACCTGAAGCTGTTTAATAGTCTTTTTAGGAAGGCCTGTGAACAGTCCATTGCAGTAATCAACCCTGCTGGAGATAAATGCATGAATGAGTTTTTCTAAGTCATGTTTTGACATCAGCCCCTCTGAGTTTGACAATATTTTTGAGGTGGTAAAAGCTGATTTAGTTATCGCTTTCATGTGGCTGTTGAAATTTAGATCACTGTCAATTAATACACCAAGATTTTTAACAGTATCCTTTGCCTTCAACCCTTTTGTGTCAAGGAGAGTGGCAACCCTAAGTCTTTCCTCATTTTTACCAAATGATTTCAGTTTACAATTCTCAAGTTCTGTTTTTTACAGTGTCCAGATCTGCCATCATTTCATGTATTAGTAGCATTGATCTTATATCTTGACATGTATCTCACCACAGCAAGCTCATAGCTCTACATGCATTTCATGTGTGTGTAGGGCAGACTGTCCTGAATCTGGCAATATCATTGCCACGGTGGAGGGATTCTCTGGGGCTGAGCAATTTACAGACATATGTGGTGTGCGCCTTACAGAAATAAATGCCATTTTTTTTATTTAGTGATTAAAAATGACCTTTCTGCGCTCCATATCTGGAACACCAACTGATCTGACCTGACTTGACCTGAGTTTACATGTGTGTGCCTGTCTGCACTGCACTCATGATTCTCTACAACTTTTTACTGCGTTGCCATGAACAAAGTAAAGGCAAAAAAGGTGTTTCTTTGTCGAACAAATTGGGAAGCAATGTGAGCCTTGATTTGATTCTTTGCCATAGAGAAACACACACAATGCGTTGGATTATAAACATGCTTTGCCACAAAAACAGACAAAAACTTGAGGTAAGTCGAGATATATGAAGTTATTATTTTACTGTCACTTCGTCTGTTTTATAACCCAGAAGGATGTACTTGGTATCAATGATAGCTCTGTGTCTCCTCTTTCATCTGACATGCGTGGCATATCTATCCAATCACAGGTCCGCGAGTAGGCTAATTCTAACGAGAGTAATGGGTGTGCAGTTGGTTTTTGTACATGACGTTATTATTTTGCAGTTATTTCGTCTGTTTTCATAAGGCAGAAGGATCAACATACTTGGCACCAATGGATAGCCCTGTGTCTCCTTTTTCATCTAATATGCTTGCCATAGCCTATCTATGCGTTCACGGGTGAAAGCAGAGACTGTAAATATGATGCAATTTGATTTAATTTCATGATTTTTATTAATCTTCATACTTTAACGTACAGACAAGTGCGTGGTCTCGTTGGAAAGCCCCACCTCTGCTCTGTCGAACAATAAAGGCTTCTCGCTGCTATGAACAGTTGCTGAGCAATGTAACAGAGAAGAAAGGGTGTGTTTTTTGACGCACTTTGCGTCAATCGGCTTCTAAGGGTTAAAATCTCACGTACCCCCTGGAGTGCCTTCACGTACCCCCAGGGGTACGCGTACCCCCATGTGAGAACCACTGCTCTAGAGAACAGCAGCTCAACCGTGCCTGGGTACATTTTGATAGTATGCAGTGTGAGTGCGGACCAAGAATGGGAGAGAACCATACTCCGGCATGGTACAAGTGAACCAAGTGCCCAGTGTGAGTGCGCCCTAAATATGCTGATTGTACGTTGCCATTTTATTTACAGACGGACTCCAGGCCTTGACTGTGACTGGATATGAAGGAGGTGCTGTCATTCTGAGATGTGGGTACCCCGCACAGTATGGAAGCAACAGAAAGTATCTTGATATGAATTCAAGCAGACTATGTTCTAATAATAACAGTACAGGGGTGGAGAGTATGCATGAGTGTGTGAAAGACAAAAGGTTTGTCCTCTGTGACAACCCACCAGAGGGGAACTTCATGGTGTTGATGACTCAGCTGACTGCTGAGGACGGAGGAATATACAGGTGTGTGGTGGACAACGCCTCTCGTTTGGTCTCCACAGATGTACAGCTGAAGATTAACACAGGTGAGAAGTTTTGACCCGCCATGTGTTATGTGACCGCCAAGTAGTGGTGATACCTGGGGCAATCATTCATGTTTGAGCAACATTGCTGGGCAATCGCATAACCAGTCCCATGTATTCTGATTGGACGATCATGATGACATCCCTACTGATGTTTAAAGCTTTCCAGAGAACAAAAAAATGGCCACTATCAATAGACATGCACAAGAACTACAATACTCTAATACTAATATTGCAGAGATACACTGCGCAGAAAGATGCTCACCTTGGATATCAAGGGTTCAGATTACCGGTGTAAGACCTAAAGGGCGCCAATGGAGACGGTTAGAGTAGCATGGTGGTAATAACTCATTTTCTCACTGACAGGCGGGTGGCAATCAGTTACAACATCATGTCTTGCTGGGGCAAGTGTGAAGTTCACCTGCACTTTTCCCGAAAGATACAAATACAGACAGAAATACTTCTGCCGGAGTCAGAGAATGTTAACTTGCTCCAAACTCACCTCTTTCTCTGTGACCCTGGACCAGCTGACGGCAGAAGATGCTGGAGAGTACTGGTGTGGAGTACAGGCAGCTGTAGGTGAATCCATCACTATGATCAGCAGGACCCAACTATTTGTTGGTCAGTGTCAATCTACCCATCCATCCTTCCATCTATCCATCCTTCCATCTATCTATCTATCTATCTATCTATCTATCTATCTATCTATCTATTTATCTATCTATCTATCTGTCTATATTTGTTGTTCCATGTTATCCATGTGTTTGTAAATTTTTACTTGTTGTGTGCTTTGTAGTAATTCCAAATGAGAGGAGTGGGTGACAGTTTTATTGGAAATACTTTATTATAAACCTTGCCATTTTGGTTGTTATACAAGCTTCAGAGTGATATTTTCATTCCTTCACTCACACATTCTGTCGGTGTATGCTTTGAGAGATCAAGCTTATGCACAACCACAGAAACTAGAGAATAGCTTACATGACTAGGCAGTGATGTGTTTAACTTCATATGATCAGTTCTTGGTTGATAGGTAACTTTTTGATTCCAGTTGATCACTATACAGAGCCGTGGGGAATCCATGTGTGAAGTCTATTTGCTACATGCTCTCTCTTTCCTATTCTCTCTCTCCATTCACACTTTCTCTTTATTATGATCTATGACATTTCATCCTTCCATCATTCTCACAAAACTTCTTCAGAACCTGAAGCTCCACCATCATCATATCATGGTATGAAATTGCATCATCAGCATTACCTAAACATATTGATAAGTCTCTTTATTAGTCTAGAGCAGGGGTGGGCAAACTGCGGCCCGCGGGCCGGATCCGGCCCGCCAAGCATTTTCATCCAGCCCGCCGAGCATTTCATTTGGTTATCAGGCTGCTCGCTATTTTTTTTAGAGCCGACGTTGGTTAGCTTTACTGCAAACTGCTTTTTACTCTCCTTAGAGAACGTTTACAATGTCAATGTCAAAACATCATGTTAAATAGAGATGATAGATAGGCCTACTCTTAGTTAGATCTCCTTTGCAGCAGATCTAACGTGAACGTTATGTGATGCATCTCACGAGAGAGAGCGGCAGGTTCTTGCTGGCTTGTCCTTGTTGATAATTGATATCTCCTTCTTATAAGAAACTTTAAAAAGGAAATCATGAAGGCAACAGTAGTTCCCACTACTGACCATTTAAAAACTGTGAGAGCGCACAGCCATAGGTAAAGCACTAGCCATAGCGGAGCAGGCAGAAGATCATTGAGAAATAAACGTGAATTGATCTTAAAGCGACAGTGCACAATTAATACATTTGTTAAACAGCATCAAAATAGCAGTATTTTTAAGCAATTAATATAAAAAACACTTTTGATGCTAATTATTATTATAGGCTATACATTTTTAATAAAATTCATAAAAAATATTTTTTTTATGTGTGTATCGTCGTGGGGGGGGGGGGGGGTTGTGCAGCCCGCCGGCCAATTTTCAAAACCCAATGTGGCCCTTGAACCAAAAAGTTTGCCCACCCCTGGTCTAGAGGACTAAGTCTAAAGTAAGTGTTTATGACTGTTGACAAACGACTGGTGACATCAAGTGATGGCTTTTGATAACGTCTGTATGTCTGTGTATGCTGTCGCCTCTAGCTACCTATGCATTTATCCCCATGGCCGTGTTTGGAGTAGTGCCTTTTGTATACATGAAATGCAAAAGGAAGATATCAGGTACATACATTTCAACACACACAAACACACACACACACACACACACACACACACACACACACACAAATACACACAAACAGATACAATAACACTCACAATAACATGTTTTTTTTTTTTTTTAAGTTTCTGCTGCCCCTAGCCGGAAAACTACTGCTCCTTCTGCCACACCAGAGGTGATATGTGATATGAACTTTGTTCCAGCTACTCAATAAGCATCAGTCACAAACACTGAACTCCTCAATGCTGTTCTGTCTGTGGAAATCTTATTTCAGCCGGCTGTTTATGAAAATGATCTGACTACAACATCACAGGATGAAGTTCCATCGAACACCACAGCACCTGAGTCAGTCTACCAGAGCCTGAACCCCAACATCATGGTACAAGATCCAGTTTATCATCAGCTGAACCCCAACACCATGGTGCAGTATCCAGTATACCAGAGCCTGAACCCCAACACGATGGTACAGGATCCAGTTTATCATCAGCTGAACCCCAACACCATTGTGCAGTATCCAGTCTACCAGCACCTGAACCCCAAAACCATGGTACAGAATTCAGTCTATCATCAGCTGAACCCCGACGCCATGGTACAGGATCCAGTCTACCAGCACCTGAACCCCAACACCATGGTACAGAATTCAGTCTATCATCAGCTGAACCCCAACACCATGGTACATGATCCAGTCAACCAGTGCCTGAATCGGGTGTAATCACTGTGACGAATCTGGTCAGCAACAACTGTAGTTTGCGGTTTCTCCTCCTAAATCTCTTCACTAAAATATACATTTTCTTCAGAGTAATTATGAGTGGAAGAAAAACTTTTTTATCCAAACTTTAATGTGCAGCCAACACATTAGGACTTCAAAATCATATTTCGGGGCACAGCTCTTGTAAGTTGCATGGCTGGTTTTCTCGGTTAGGGACTCCCTACGTCTATGCTGTATAGCTATGTGAACGATTCACCTTTTACATGTTCGTTTAGCATCAAATTGGCTTCGTAAAGGTGAACATTTTGCATAGTGTGCCTTTAAGGAATGTGTTCGTAGTGAAATTAGAAAATACATAATTTAGTCATTGTTTTCAACCCTCTCTGCGTTCAAATCGCTATATCTCGAAATAGTTTTCCACGACATAGGACTCATTTTGTCGTGGTATTGAGATCAAAGTATTTGGAACAATTTGACAACAATTTGTTTTTGTCAAGTGACACACGTTGCATGAACTATAAATGTACCTTTAGACTGCTTACCCACAGCTCCCAGTGCACAACCAAATGTCATGTGTTAAATGTGTGAATTGGCTTAATCCTACACAGATGGATTTATGTTTGCACATCTTTTTTGTTTGGTAAATAAAGCATTTCTACAATTCAAAGCAGTGTATATGAATTTCACATATATTATCTACGAATGTAGATAAAATATGGATGAATAGTGTTAAGCAGACACTTTTCCCCATTCTGACCATATAAAACTGACCTCCAGAAAATATGACCTCTTGAATGAACTACTGAGGTATGGTGGTAGAAAAATCTAGTCCTCAATGAGACTAACTTTATACTTTATCAAAAGTGTATTCCTTCTGCAGAGCCCTAATCTACAGATAAATATACAAACATGCAGGTGCACATACATTGTTGCCATGGCCATCACACCAAGGTTTGTCACTTTACCAATGTGGCAAATTGAAATAGAACATATTTATAACGGTTACACAGAGTTATATTTATAGATTAATTCAGACCAAATGAATTTCGCCACATTGGGTGATTGCATTTCCATTTTTAATCCAGCAGAGGTCACTCTACCTTCGTCTATGTACAGCAGCATTAGTATTACAGTATGGAGCCTTTTCATCATTAAAGGTGCTCTAAGTGATGCCAAGCGTTTTATTAGGCTAAAACATTTTATGTCACTTACTGCGAACATCACCTAACCAACTGCTCAATACACATCTCTGTGGACAACCCAGGCTCCAAAAATGGCAACAAAAACAACCTGGGCAAACCTAGCCCATGGAAACATAACAAACTGTTACCAGCAAATCACAGACAAGATGCGTGTTCAGGAGAGTTTCAATTGCACAGGACCAACACGGGAGGGAGGGGGAGGAAGTAGCGAGCTAGCTCTCTGTTTTGTTTGAAAGTCAACAGAAGTGACGTTACCCAGCATCACTTAGAACACCTTTAATGCATTTACACATAAGGCACACTGAAGTATGAAGACAAAAACACACACACACCATACAGTTGAAGTCTTTTGTTACTATGAATGTGCTTCTAAGAAGAATGTAGTCCTAGGGGTAGCGGAAGGGGTGGACCTCACACATTTGTGTGGACAAAAAAAAAGAAACACAAGACTAAACCACGTGTCTGACCAGGAAGAGAAAGCGCTTCATGCAGAATAGAGCTGACAAGAACCATCTGGGCTAAATTATACAGAGAGCAACTTAGAATGCAGATTCCCACTGTTACACTTCTCTTCATTCTGTTTTGTTTGAAAGTCAACAGAAGTGACGTTACCCAGCATCACTTAGAGCACCTTTAATGCATTTACACATAAGGCACACTGAAGTATGAAGACAAAAACACACACACACCATACATTTGAAGTCTTTTGTTACTATGAATGTGCTTCTAAGAAGAATGTAGGACCAGGACCAGGAAGAGGACAATTATAGAAAGCTCTTCATGCAGAATAGAGCTGACAAGAACCATCTGGGCTAAATTATACAGAGAGCAACTTAGAATGCAGATTCCCACTGTTACACCCCTCTTCATTCTTCCAGGTAACACATGTTTTTAAAAGCAGTTTTAATGACTCATAGAATGTACATGTTATATGCCTGTTTAATATTACACCCTTAAGAAACAATATGAAAGCATATGCTGTTAGGTTGTGTATTTTCTACCTGACCTGGCAACACCACAAATTTGTGATTGTGCTGCTTTCTAGTTGGCAAATTAAGCATTGTATAAACTGTAGCATATACAGTACATTCACAGACCACTATGAAGGATGCAGTATGCCAAGAGGTATACTTACAAGCATGTGCCTTCCAACAACTATTACATGTTACAAACACATTGGATTATTATTCCAATTTTATCCAGCAGATGTCTCTATACAACCCCGCTGGCATAGAGACTTCATTGTGCTGTACTACTAATACACCTTTATCATTCATGCATGTAACCATTAAGCAAACTGACATAATGTACATGCACTAAGGAAATAATATATTCTCTCTTGTTAGGGTAATTGTATTACATATGGCAATATGTATTTCTCAGAAGTAGGCCTAAGTAGAAATATAGGAGCTCACACATTTGAGTGAACTGAACACCAACGCCCTAACCACGTGTATATGAACAGGAAGAGCACAGATATCAACTGCAAGTGTGGATTCGCTGCAGGCAGAATAGAACAGACCACAGCCATTGCAAACATTCAGATCAATCTATAATGGAGTGTATTGGTCGTCTCTGTATCTCTCTATTTATTCTCTCAGGTAAATCTTATTTTATTTGTATTAAAGCCAAATATAATTGTCTTATAATAATTGTTTAAAGTACCAGTGGCTTTCCTCACGACTCAAATATCACAGTGCCCTTTGTTAGTGGCTTAGTGCAGTCAAAGATCCTTAATATACAAAGATAAAGCAGCTTTATCAGCCGCCTCTGGTGCAGTGGTTCCCAAAGTGGGGGTCGGGATCCCCTAGGGAATCGCGAGAAAGCAAGGGGGGCTCGCAACATGATTTTCAAAAATAAGATTTTTTAAAAAACTATTAGAAATAGCACAACGTATGTATACTTCTAATAAAAGTATAGAATACATTATATTATGGTTGTTAAATGATAATTTGTATGGTTGTTAGGCTGTTTGTTGTGGTATTATGCTTGTATTTCAGCCTATTAATGCATGTGCGCTGTTATGCACTACGTTTGCATACTTCTACCACCTCCGGGGATAGTGGGGGTCACAAGTCACTGGCACTGTTATTTTGGGGGTTGCAGGCTGACAAGCTTGAGAACCCTGGCTTAGTGTACTGTTTAATTTTACTTTTATACTCCTCACTAACCTAGTATAGTCTATACTTTTATTTTTCTATACTGCACACAGCTGTATGTCCAAGATCAGTCAAATCTTTAACCTTAGAATGTGTGTTGTACAGTAGGTTGGTAATGGTGGGTGCATGTTTGTAGGCTACTTGTGTGCATTTGTGTATTTGCTATTTCCTGTACCATCATGCGCTAGTCCCACTGACAGAACGTTTAGATTTCTACATGAGTAAAAGTGTTATGTTGGTTCATATTTCAGTTCAGCATCTGTTAGTGTGTGTTTCACATTACTAAAGACTAGCTGACACAAGAACACCCCACGAGAAATGCAGATCAGCAGAATGCAAATGCTCACTGTGCAACTGCACCATTGCAAGGCCTGCCTGCTCATGCACTTCGGACCACAGCCTCGCATTAAACTGGTAAACAAGGGAAAAACACTGACCTATGTCCCTAATGCGTGTTCTGTCTTTCCACGGTGCCTTAATGACGATGTACTAAATTAGAGTCTCTTGACCAATCTGACTCCAATTGTTTTATAAAGGGTAGTCACAGATTTATTAGTGGCAATTAGTTATTAAAGTAATTTCAGAAACCACTGGTACAGATTAGCAGTTAACATAACAATGTGTTGTAATGCCCGGAATAATCATCCCCCTACAGAAAATAACTACATTACTTCAAGTGTAAAACTGCAATTTTCTGAGTATCAAATACTAGTATATTTTAACTTTTGAATGAATCAATCTTGTTCATTATTAATTAATTAACTAGTTAATTCAATTAATAATTGAAAAGACATTCAGAGGTTAGACTTGCTTCTTTTTTACCTATGGATGTAGGCTATTTTGCATTTCCGAATGTTAACCATGCACACACAGGTGGAATAGTTATGATGATACCTCAATGAGTTCACAAACCAAAAGGCATAATGCTAAGTTTCAGAGTTCAAAAATTGCACACAAAAAATAGTGTACAGTACATTCCAGCACTCCATGTATTATGCAGAAGCGGCCACCTGTGTTGTTCAGCTAGGATAAGATAAGATAGTTACCTTGGTCATTATGGCCATTTAATGTATACTGTACATGCTATCCTCCTTTTTCAGGACAGTCTGGGCTACCTACTATATATCTGGGAAAGTATGCAAGGCATAATGTACAGTATTGACCGTTTCAAGAGAGTTCCATTATCAGCATCATAGATGTTCCCACAAACCATTGGCATGGTTTCATTGTTATGCTCATTGAGCTCAATGCAAATCAAACCAGCTAATAGGCTAACTGAAATAAAAACCATTCCAATATCTAGGTATGGTGAAGAGTATGTGATGATGTGGGGCTATTTTAATTCCAAAAGCCAAGGGGACTTCATCAGGATGCATAGTATCCTGGAGCCATGAAATAACTGGCCTTTAAAAATAAAAATCTGCCTGCCTCTATGGGAATTTAACACAGGGGTGCCGATACGTATGGCCCCTGTATTTTAAGGAAGAACATTGGTGTCCTTAAAGGTTGGATATGTTCTTCATTTTTAGTTAAGGCATTAAGATCAATTTCCAAAAGATGATTTTATGTTCCACTTTTTAGTCAACTTTAGCAGAGGTGCCAATAATTCTGGAGGGTACTGTATTCAATACCCTCAACACATTCAAATATTACCTTCTACCTCAGGTAAGTTGGGAATACCATGAGCGCAAATGTCATTTTCCTCTCCTAAACGAGGGCAATTGGACATTCTATACTCAATGTTAGATTGATGGGAACACAAATATATATATATATTTATATATGTGTGTGTGTGTGTGTGTGTGTTCCTAGTCCGAATGGCAGAGAATATACATTTCTACATAAGCGCATATTTTAACTTGACATCTTTTAGCTTGTGTTTTCTGCTTTGTGGAATAATGTAGCTGAAACTAGAACACCACACGAGAAAGGACCATCAGCATAGTACAAATGGCAGAGAGTATACATTGCTATGTGAGGGCATATGAAAGGGTTATGTTGGCGCATATTTTAACTAGACATGTCAGCGTGTGTTTTCTGCTTTGCGGAATAATGTAACTGAAACTAGAACACCACACGAGAAATAACCATCAGCATAGTGCAAATGGTCTCTGTGCAACTGCATCACTGCAAGGTCTGCCCATGTACATCTGACCACAGCCTAAAACTAAAATCTTAACTTCACTTTTTAATATACATCTTTTTTTCATGAACAGGTGGAGTTAAGACATTTGAGGTGATTGGACATGAAGGTAGTGCTGTCATCATTAGGTGTACATATGATTTGCTCTGTCAAAACAACAGCAAGTATCTCTGCAAAGGACCATTGACTAGTTGTTCCAGTAACATAAAGGTAGATAGTAAAACTAGCCCTGCACAAAATGGAAGGTTCTCTCTCTATGACAACCCATCAGAGGGGAACTTCATGGTGCTCATCACTCAGCTGACTACTGAGGACAGTGGAGACTATAGGTGTGTGGTGGAGAACGCTCCTCCTAATACCACTAACCACATACAGCTGGACGTTCAGAAAGGTTTGGACATTCAGTTCACTGTCTGATATTAACCCCTCTGGAGTTGTGGGCTTCAGTGTTTAGTAGTGTTTACTTCCATAAAGAGAGAATGAGAGATTTCATGTAACAAGTGAAATGCTTCACTCAACCTTACTCAATTATGGATATTTCATTTGACTAAATTTAACTGAGAGAGCAAGATAAAGGATGCAATATAATCGTATGGCTCTCTTCCAGTGTTGCGAGCTGTAAATCCAAAAGCAATGACTGGCCTTCACGGAGGAAGTACTGAGGTAACCTGCCCTGGATACCAACACAAATCCATCTACTTCTGCCACCACCAGAGGGAGTTTACCTGTTACAAACTTACTTCAATTGCACCAAACAATACAAAAATAAAAGTAGTATCCCCTGGTACAAATGAAGGAAAGTACTCTGTGAACTTGCACCAGCTCACTGAAAGAGATGCTGGAGATTATTGGTGTGGAGCAGGTACAAATGGATCATACAGCTTCATCACTCTGACCAAGAAGACTCATCTCTCCATTGGTGAGTACTTTGATCAATTAATGTTGTAATAATAAATGCTGTCTCACTAAAGCCTCTCATTGGCTTTTGATATTACTGTAATGTCATTAATGGCCCTTTAATTCAGTCAGGACCACTTTGTCAAATAAATAGCTTTTATTTACCATTTGCATAATATTACATTTGGTGGTATGCTCTGTTCTGGGAACCCCCTGCCATTCCATGTGCAAACATTTAGGCAGAGAGAACAGTGATGATTAAACCCCCCATAGGTACAGAACTGAGCAGACATCAATGACAAACATTGACACAGTAAGTCAGAAGTATGAGGAGGAGATGGGGTGGAGGTGGGTTGCAAGGCTTGCAGAGAAGCAGCAGTCAGAAGGTAGGCTAAGGCAGCTCAAATATGACGCTCTGAATGATCTCTGCCAGTGAAAGAACAGAAGATGATCAGCTGGTCAGTCAGCTGGACAATCAGCTTAGCTGCTCAGGGAAGCTGGGCAAGACTCTGTGGCCTGCCTGAACTATATGCTCCATCTATGTGTCTATGCAATGTGTTTTTCTCATTTTATGTTTAGATATTTACATACATATAATTTGTCGTTTTGTGCATTCAGTTACAATTATCATTACTTCTGTCCACTTAAAGAGACTCAGCTGAGTGGATATGAAGGTGGTAAAGTTCAGATCATCTGTCCATATCACCCTGAGGATTCTGAGAAAATCAAATTCCTCTGTAAGGATGAGTGCAACAAAAACAACAGGCCTCTCATTAATTCTCGGAAAAATTCACACATTCATGGCAGATTCTCTTTGCATAATGACACCACTGCTGGAGTTTTTACTGTTACCATCACTGGACTAAAACTAGAGGATTCTGGGAAATACTGGTGTGGAACCAACTGAACTTCTGTGTCCATATTTGATTACTACACAACACTGCAGGTGACACCAAAGCCAGGTAAATGTGGCTGTCTACCATGTGTGAGCATTCTGTAGTTAGAAGTGAAGCCTTGAAAACCTAAGCAGGGATTTATAATGTTCCACAGCAGTGTAAATCTGTTTTAGAATTCATTACACAAACAAAGATGAGTTGATACCTGGAAATGTGTTCTTTTCTCTCTCTCTCTCTCTCTCTCTCTCTCTCTCTCTCTCTCTCTCTCTGTCTCTCTTCCCTCCCCATAATTATTACCTTACCCCTTCATCACCAGCTCCATTGAAACCACCACCATCATCGTCATCCTCATCATCTCCATCCTCTTCCTTCACCACATCCTCACGACCATCAGCCATACCTGCATCTCCCCCACCCCCACCACCACCACCACCACAAACTTCACCACCATCCAGATCTGATTCTGTCTCCACAGCTTCCTCATCACCTGGTACGAACATGAATCTTTATGTTAATATCCATATTGTACATCATTTTGTGTTGTATATACTTCTACTTTAGTATAATTCAGATACCTGTATTTAGAATAGAGATGCACAATTTATTTAGACTCATTTTGGCTGATTACCGATGACAATGCCAATATAAATACTTTGTTTAATTTCCTTTAAGGGTCTCTTCTGTGCTAGAACTATAGAGTCTTATCGATTAGTCTTGCTGATTTATCGCCGGCAATATCTGCAGGAATGTTCCGAAATTGCACATTTTATTTATAAAAAACTGAAAAAGCAGACTGCACAAATGCACAACTTCTCTTCACTTAGAAAAGTAAGCTAATGTACCCTTAAGCTGTTATCTTGTTATCTGCCAATGTAGATGTCCTATAGATAATCCCCTAACTAATAAAGAATGGAATGTTGGAACATGAGTGACATTCTTCCATACAAGCCTACAGTGATTCCTATTTTCCTGAAAACCCTAATAATGTGTGTTGTTTTGGATAATATATAATCATGTTTTTATCAGTTGTAAGGCAGTCAAATTAACTGCACCATTGTCACCCCCTTAGGTTGTATAATTTTGTTAGACACAGAACGTAGTGTCACTGCACATTTTATTTAACTCCTCTGACTTCAATGGTGTGACTGGTAGAGGTCAGTGCACTACTATAGAACTAAGCTACTTCCGCAATCACTTAGATATAAGGTGAAGTACATGTGCGGTTCAGCAAAACCAGTTAGTTAACATTAAATACCCCTGCACTTTTATGTTTGGACACAGGTCTGCTTTCTACTGCTAGTGAAGTCTGTTTTTGGTGTCTAATGTCGGGTTAACTCTCCTATCAGGTGCTGTTGTGGTTGTCTGTGTGGTTCTGACTGCTGCAGCTCTGCTGCTGTTGATCATTGTCTGCATACAGAGGAGAAAAAGGACAAGAGGTTAACCACCCCATGCTAACAGATTACAACACACACACACAGACACACACACACACAGACACACACACACACACACACACACACACACACACACACACACACACACACACACACACACACACACACACACACACACACACACACACACACACAACATAACATGCCTGCTCACGCATGGATGTCTTCTATTCTAATGTTATGCTGCTTTCTACAGAGCGTTTAAATGCTGCTGATGGTGAAACAGCTGGCAACACACAGGTAACAAACTTACCAAACTCAAAACAATGGCAGTGATGGCAAATACACAGACACTTCATTTCTCTCTCACACACACACACACACACATACACTCTCTCTGTCTCTCTTTATCTCTCTCTCACACACACACAAACACTCTCTCTCACATACATTCTCACCATCTGTCACGCACACCCACATCCCCACACAAACTCCCTCCCTCTCTCTCTCTCTCTCTCTCTCC
Source organism: Alosa alosa (assembly GCF_017589495.1). NCBI lineage: Eukaryota > Metazoa > Chordata > Actinopteri > Clupeiformes > Clupeidae > Alosa > Alosa alosa. Next base: position 15,013,310 of record NC_063195.1, read on the forward strand.
CCTTATCAGGTTCCACTGACAGACAGGACGTATGAGGAGATTAAGGACCCCAGAGCCCCACAACCGACTGAAGCCACAGACACCAACCCCAACACTGTTTATGTCATGGCTCAATTACCCACAATCCCATCTGATGACCCCACTTACTCCACTGCTCAATTACCCACAATTCCATCTGCTGACCCCACTTACTCTACTGCTCAATTACCCACAATCCTATCTGATGGCCCCACAGGTTCCACTGCTGAATTACCAACAATCTTATCTTCTGACCCCACAAACCCTTGTGATGATGGTACTTATTCTCTTGCTAAATTGCCCACAAGCCCCTCTGATGATAATGCTTATTCGTTTGCTCAAACACCCATAATAACCCATTATGATGATGGCACTTATTCCTTTGCTAAATTACCGACAAATCCTTCTGATGAAGGTACCTATTCTCTTGCTAAATTACCCACAAGCCCCTGTGATGACCCGACATACTGTACTGCTGAGTTACCCATAAGCTCCTGTGATGATGGGAACTATTCTCTTGTTCAGCCACCAACAGACTCCTCTGAGAATCCCTTAATCACCACTGCATTATCCCCAAACCTCACTGCCGAACTGCTCAACAATCCCTGATGATGCAAACTGTCCTATTGATGCCTGTATTGAGATCAAAGTAATCAGAACAATTTGAAAACATTTATTATTGTCAAGCGACACTTAGACTGACCATAGGCAGACTGACCCCACATTGACCATATGAGCAGCACCCCCAATGTGAGCCAGTCGCCCGGCTAACCCATAGTCCCCAATACACACCAGAATGCCCCTTACACATTTATGTTGTGTGTTTAATTTCTGAACTGGCTGAATCCTACACAGATGTCTTTTTTGTTTGGTAAATAAAGCATTCTACAATTCAAAGCGCTGTGTGTATGAGTTTCACACACATGTGCAGATGAATGCAGATTAAGTAAAGACTGGTGTGCAGCAGCACTTTTATCCAAAGCGACACACAAAGGTGGGCCATTAAGATGATGCTGTTCCACCACAACCCATTCTGACCCTATGCAACTGACCTCCAGGAAAGATGATCTCTTGAATGAACTAATGGGGCTTGGAGGTAGACAAATGAGATCACCTATATTTAGAATAATTTCATAATGTGAAGCTCTAATAATAGGCCAGGCTCTGTCTATATCTACATTCTCTTTAGCTCTAGAATAATAGGCCAGGCTCTGTCTATATCTACATTCTCTTTAGCTCTAGAATTAAAAATTTGCAAGAAATCTCCATCGAAGTGAAATGGAATACACCAATCACATGCAACCAGTGTTAACTTCTGATCTCTCAATATGTCTTTTATTAATTAACTTCGGCCTGACTCCGCCCACTTTGTGCGTCTGACTGCTTTGGTTACAGTGTGCATGCGCTGATGGAAAAATATGTTGTCATGGAAAAGCGCTGCCATTTTTTTCCACGGTCTCTAATGGGAGTCACTCTGTTTTCTCTACCGCTCTGGGTTTCACAAGTCTCTCACATACACACAGACTCACTTTCTCACAATCTCACAATCACACACACACACACACATACGTTGTATATATTCCTTCATGACTGCATATGGTGATATTGGGTTATGTTTTTATTCTGCATGTATTAGTGTTTGTCTTCAGCTTTGCTAAAAACCTTGCTGACACTACAACACCAAGTGAAGAAATGATCATCAGCAGAATGCACCATGCACATGCTTAGTGTACAACTGCAGCAAGGCCTGGGCCTTGAATGGAAATGGAAAGTTCTCTCTATATGACTATGGGGAACTTCATGTTGCTCATCACTCAGCTGACTACTGAGGACAGTGGGCACAGGACAAGTGTAGGTGGAGAGAGCTTTTGTTATCTCTACTGACATAGAACTGAACGTTCAGCAAGGTTTGTACATTCACGTCACTATAGTATACCACTTAATGATACAACTTGAGTTGTGATATTCAGTTTTCAGTTCAAGAGATAATGAGTGATCATGAGAGAGTGTGTGCAATAGAATCATTCTTCTCTCTTCTAGGTTTGACAGGTAACTGGAATCATGAATCAATGACTCACTTTCATGGGGGAAGTATTGAGATAAACTGCACTTTCCCTGAACCCTACCAATACAAATCCAAATACCTCTGCCAGCGTCATAGAAAGTTATCCTGCTTTGAACTGACTTCACACAAAACACACAAGATGAAAATACAAAAGCTCCCCGCTGATGAAAGTGAGGTGAAGTTCTCTGTGACCCTACTCCAGCTGACTGAAAGAGATGCTGGAGAGTATTGGTGTGGAGCTGGTGCAGCTGTACAAATACACAGATATATCACTCTGATCAACTCAACTGAACTCATCATTGGTGAGTTATACATTTTGGGGCGGAGCTATGACCTGACCTCTCATTGCCCTTACTTCTCCAACTTCTCAATGGCTAAAATGTGTTTTATATAATATGTTTACTAATTTCATTGTGTATTATTATTTATGTTTGTGCATACAATTACATGCTTTTAACAGCATCATTGGTTCGGTCCACATCCAAGAGACTCAGTTGAGTAGATATGTAGGTGGTGAAGTTCAGATCATGTGTCCATATGACCCTGAGGATTCTGAGAAAATAAACCTCCTCTGTAAAGATGACTGAAACAGAAACAACAAGCCTCTCATTCAATCTCAGGAAAAAACTAACAAAGTGGCCACAACAAGTGGGAGATACTCTCTCTATGACACCACTGCTGCAGTCTTCACTATGACCATTACTGAACTGATGCCAGGGGATTCTGGGAAATACTGGTGCTGGCCATCACCACAAACAACAACACCATCAACACCATCATGGTCACAGCCATCATCTTCAACATGTATGTTTAATATCATTTGCATATTTAGAATAGAGATGCACAATATTTGATTCAATTATGTTATGAACGTCTGTGTCTCTTCTAGCTTCCACCGCACACACACACACACACACACACTCTCAGATAGAATAACACTTGTATGTGTTTTTCTCAGTTTCTGCTGTGCCTCTTGGCCAGATAACTGCAGCTCCTTCTGCAACACCTGAGGTTAGTTGTGATATCAACTTTTTCACTACTCAATACCTCTCAATACACATCAATCAGAAACACTGAACTCCTCACTCAATGTTGTTCTGTCTATGGAAATCTTTTTCAGCCGGCTGATTATGAAAATGATCTAAATGCAACATCACACGATGTAGTTCCCTCCAACACCACAGCATCTGAATCAGTCTACCAGGGCCTGAACCCCAACATCATGGTACAGGATCCCGTCTACCAGCACCTGAACCCCAACACCATGGTACAGGACCTAGTCTACCAGCACCTGAACCCCAACACCATGCAGGATCCAGTCTACCAGCACCTGAACCCCAACACCATGGTATCAACACCTAAACACATCATCTTGCAGATAGATTCCATCACACCATGAACCCTATCACTGGTGATGGTGATCCAGCACATCAGTCCTACAAGACCAGCACCAATCATCTCCATTTTCCCTGAATCCACCAATTACACACATCCAAACATGCCAGCATGAGAGTAGGTTTAAGGTGAAAGCCTGGTCAAGGCAGATTTGCCATATTCCTTACATTCTTTAATTATGGATTTCACTGAACTCCAGCAGGTGTGATTTTAACATTATTTTTTATCAATCTCCTCACTTATGCTTGTCAATAACCTTTTCTTTGAGTTGTTTAGTGTTATTTTGTCTTCATGGTAGAATATTTTTTTAGCCAAGTTATCTTAAAAATAGGATTTACTTTAGTGAAGCAAAGCTACCCATAATGGCTATGCTATATGATATTGAAGCGCACATTCCAGTCTTACTTAAAACTGCACCAGTTTACAATGATTTGGTGACAAAATGTACACTTGTCATCATCCAAAAAAAAGTCAAAGTTGTTGTTAGACTTGGAATTTACATTGATGCTTCTGTGTGTATATTCATAATTTTTTGCTGTATGACATTTTTCAAAGTATAACCCTCACAGCAAGATAGATATTGACCTAGCCTACTGTCAGTCATACAGTCTAGTTTAGTAGATGCTTAGTTAGCACCACAGCCTTTCAGACACACTTGTGGTTCCACTGAATGGCTGTCGAGGGATCAGTGTCATCCGGATAGCTCTACTGGTGACCTGGGGAAAGCTGGTAGTTTCTCTGGCTACAAGGGAACACTGTCACCTGCCAGCTTTTGTGAGAGACGCAGGGAGTAGGGGTGCATCCCTCTTTCTCTCTCTCGGTTTTTTTACAACAGTACAGTGAGTACAGAAATGTCACTGTTTCAACTAGAACTGTTCACAGACCTGCAATGTTTTTCCCCTTGAATGGCTATCTTTTATATTTTCATTTCTGTGTGATTTGTGAATGGTATGCTATTGAGAGTAAGTGTCGCCACAGTGGCAGGCACAGTGTATTTACATTTTTGACCCTATGACCATCAATAAATTCTTTATACTGAAATGAACTCAGTTTGTCATTATTTAGTCATTGCTGAGGAGACCACTGCATTGATATCAGTGCAGGAATTATTACTTAATAATTTTACAAACCCAATTATGGGTCACTTATTGTTTAGGGGCTCGGAAACTTGTCTTAACATCACACTTGTGGTTTTATTGTGTTATGTGTTTGTAGTGAACCAAGGCCATTTCTCTGTAGGTGATCCATGGATTCTCTGGCCAACCAGCTTAGTCAGGTAAACAACACCAACAGAGCCCATTCCCTTAGATCCACAGCTGACAGGTCTTTAATAAACTATGGGCGATCTACTGGAAACAATCCCCAGACCAGAGCCAGCAGAGATTAAAGCTTTCCAGCTGTTCCTATTACTGTGCCTTTCACATCAAGAACAATAACTCTAATAATAACAATGAATGACATCATTAATGTCAACGGTATCATTGGGAATCAGTTTCAAAATGTTTTTGAGAACGATAAAAAGCTGACAGACAATCAGAATCCAGCAAATTTTAGCCATCAAATTATTAATATGGAAGAGACTTCCTTAAAGGAGAATTCCGGTGTGATATTGACCTAAAGTGTGTTGAAACATGATACCGAGTGTGAACGTATATGTCTCATAGCTCATCTCACCTTGTCCCCTGCACTCAGAAATCTGGAGCTAGTTAGTCGATGCAGTCTAACAGTAGTCGAACAGTTTTCCGATGGGGGTGCCTCGAGCATCGGCCTAGCCATGCAAATAAATCACTGTTTTACACCATTTACGAGGCTCAAAGTAGCTCCATACTTCATTGGTAGACTTCCGAGGGCCTTGACATTTAAAACGAGACATTGAGAACTTTGAAAAAGCACTGGTAGTTTATTTACAAGACTTTGTAAGAGATTTATACAGACAGTACCTTCAAGAAGTGTACCGTTTGCAGCCATCTTGAACTTAGTCACAATAAGTCGAGCGACGAGTACAAATGAACAGGTATTATACGGGATCATTAGCCAAAAATAATTCTGTGGAAATGCATGGATTCCAGTTGCTGCTACTGGGAGCTTTGAACAGATGTTTGCGTCTACCGCAGGGAATTGGCAAACAAGTTGTCAATCAGGGACCACAGCTTTATTTGACATTCATTCAAGGCTGGCTGCAACAAACCTCGAAGATATTCTTGTATCCAAGGAATAAGTGTCTCAAGTTCAAGTTTCAAGTTTATTGTCATGTACTCAAAAAAGAGGTTTCGAATGACATATGATTTTACTGTAAAACCCATTGAAAACACCCTACACAATTGAATCATGTTATGAGCCTTTTTTTCTCTATGGAGACTCCAAAAGGACCTTGTCACCCAAAATGCATACTGACAATAAAACTCTTACTATACAAGAACCCCTTTGGGTAGAAGCATAACCTTGGTGTCAAATGAAACCGAGTCCTCTGAATGCATTTGTTAAGAAAAATATATTTTACTCTATAGTGATCTACTTTGAGCTACAGATTCACAAGATCTGGTTCCACGCCTCAGCTGTGCTTCAAAGGTACGTACTGTAGGTGACCTAGAGGGCCCAAATTTAAGCAGTTCCAGAGATGTATGTTCCTTTCTGAAAGAAAAAAGCAACATTCAAGCCTCTTTGCCAGTCCATTCCACAGTCACTCTGTGACTGTTTCAGAGGTATACGTATAAGTATAGTATAAGTATATATACTCTTTTGATCCCGTGAGGGAAATTTGGTCTCTGCATTTATCCCAATCCGTGAATTAGTGAAACACACTCAGCACACGACCCTCCGGTTACAAGTCCGAAGCGATAACCAGTAGGCCACGGCTGCCCCACAATGAAGGTACAGCTTCCAAATGAGGTAAAGCATTTGATGGTGGGCCAAAGTATGTAGGAACAGTCACCTTCTAAGTAGATGATGTGCAATGTTTGGCAAAACAATTCAAATGAGGGTGAGGATTAACTGTTCAAAAAATCTGAGCATCGGCTTGGATTTAAGCGTATTTACATGTATGGTCTAAGATTTAATCTGTGTGTATTAATAACGTTTAATAAATGAGGCCCCATATATTGCAAACATTGATAGTTACGCTTACGAAAATTAACCATGGTTTTACAATGTTTTTTGGGGTAACCATGATAACCATGGTTTATCACTACAGTTGATAAAAAAGCATCATGCCCCATGTGAGGATCAAACTCATGACCTTCAGATTATTGGACTGACACTGTACCTACCGCTCTAATGAGGCTTCAGCTGCAGATTTCAGTAACCATGGTTTTCCTTGTGAAAAGGACCAACAGATGCCACCAACAGACAACTATATCACTACATTCCCATTCAACACAGCCGTGGCCTACTGGTTAGCGCTTTGGACTTATAACCGGAGGGTTGTCCGTTCGAACCCCGTCCAGTAGGCATGGCTGAAGTGCCCTTGAGCAAAGCACCTAACCCCGAGCGCTGCTTTTGTTGCAGGCAGCTCACTGCGCCGGGATTAGTGTGTGCTTCACCTGTTTCACTAATTCACTGATTGGGATAAATGCTGAGACCAAATTTCCCTCACAGGATCAAAAGAGTATATATACTTATATACTTCAAATATCATTGCTGAACTGCCTAGCAACCCCTGATGATGCAAACTGTCATTTGGGGCCTGTACTGAGATCAAAGTAATCAAAATAAGAACTTGTTATTGTCAAGTGTCACTTGTTGCCTGAACTATAAATTGACCATTTAGACCAGTAGTCCCCAAACTACAGCCCGTGGGCCGGATACGGCCCGCCACCTTATTTTGGGTGGCCCCCCAAATCATGTCCGTGGTATATAGCATCTGGCCCGCACGGGAGTATGACATCGTCAAACTATGACCTCTGCAATTTCCCCCATTAGGCCTTTTCACAGTGAACATTCAAAGTGAAAGAAATATAACATATTTATAAGGAATACACAGTCAGAATGATATTTATAGATGAATTCAGACCAACGGAATTTTACCATGTTTGAATGATGTCTTTCCATTTTTAATCCAGCATTATGGAACCTTTTTATCATTAATGTGTGTGCACATAAGGCACAAATAAGACACACTGAAGTACAAAGCACATTTACAAAGGTAAACACACACTCCATACAGTATATGATATTTTGTTACTATGAATGTGCTTCTCATAAGAGTGTAGATCTAGCGGAAGAGGTGGACCTCACACCTTTTAGTGACCAGAAAACACTAAACCATGTACGTCTCAGCCTGAACAGGAAGAGGACAAATATAGAGCTTCCTGCATGCAGTGTAGAGTAGAGAGAGGGCATCTGTACTGAAGGAACCAGAGAGCTTTCTAGAATGGAGATCCTTGCTGTCGTGCATCTCTTCATTCTTTCAGGTAAAGTGCATTCTATATCTGAACTGGCAGAGCAACAAATGCTTTTGTGAATGTGCAGCTTTGCCGTTGGCAAATAAGGCATTGTATATATACTGTAACTCATACATCCCCAATCAGACAGCTATGAAGTATGGAATATGCTTTTTGTGGTATGCACTCTGATATATAGATATAGAAAATTAGAGTCCTGTAGAGTTCAGCAATGGCAGCCTCATCTAACAGAACGGTCACACACATTTGATTATGAATGTGCTGAGATACTGAGTCTGACCAGAGTGAATGTGCTGCAGATTGTGACCAGGCATATGGTCACTGAGAAGGCCGTAGGCTGCTCTTAATGATACTGAATATCAGATAGAGTACTGTTGACTGAACAAGAAGGTGAAGAGATCAAAAGATCTAGAGGTCAGCGATACCTAGAGTTACAGTATGTTTACAAGTGTGTGCCTTCTAGCAACAATTAAATGTAAACATATTGGACCATTGCAACTGTAGTTCCATCCAGCAGATGTCACTATGCCTCCTTGTTCGAGATTACATTACATTTAGCAGACACTTCTTGACCAAAGTGACTTACATATGTCAGCTTTATTACAAGGAATCACATAGTCCCCGGAGCAACTTGGGGTTAAGTGCCTTGCTCAAGGGCACAACAGTGGAAGCCTGGAATTGAACCGACAACTTTCAGGCTACTGCACGCTAGCTAGCCCACCTCCTACCACCGCAAGAAATTTCAATGTACTGTACTACTAATATTACACCATTATTTTAGCATTCACAAGTTTAGCATACTATTAGTCATCATATAACTTTGCTGAATCAAGTAAAGAAATGTACTAAGAATATTGTAAAATGTGTTCTCTCTTGTTACGTTAAAAGTGTCTCTCAGAAGTAAGCAGAAATAGAGGAAGAGGTGAACCTCAGACATTTGAGTTGGCAGAACAGCAACGACTAAACCCCATGAGTTTGAACAGGAAGAGAACAAACATAAACTGTGTGTGTGAATTAGCTCCAGGTATAGAATAGAACAGACCACAGCCAACCTCTGGACTAAATATGACAGGAAGCCATCAATAATGGAGATTATTGCTCCTCTCATTATCTTTCTTTTGATATTCTTAGGTAAATCTTTTTAAAGAGTATTGCTACTTTTAGTGTTGCTGCCTTATTGTATTACTCAATTTTGCTTAAAATTAATTTTGCTTGATTATCTTAATTATACTTTTTATATACTGTGCACAACTCTATGTTCAAGTTCAGTCTGTATAACAAAGTCAAAGTGTATATTCCTTCATGACTGCATACGGTAATGTTGGGTCATGTTTGCATCCAGCATGTGTTAGCATTTGTCTTCAGCTTTGCTAAAAACATTACTGACACTAGAACTCCAAGTGAAGAAATGCACATCAGCAGAATGCACCATGCACATGCCCAGTGCAGGGCTGCCAACTTTTCAAAAAACCTTGGAGTGAGATTTGGTGGGGCCAATCAAAATTTTGCTGTGGAAATATTTGTTTGGCTCACTCAGCATTATTACCGTACAGTAAAAAAAAAAAAAAAAAAAAAACGTACATCAGTGGTTCTCAGGTGTAGGGACCAGGGTCTCAGAGTTTAATTAACATTGGTATCAAAGGAATCTACTACTAGGATCTCGGCCTGAACCTGCGTTCATCTGATGCTGTGTCGTCCTAAGGGTGTTTCGTAAGAGTTGAAGAAATGTTTGTATATTTTAACTTTTAAATGCATCAATCAGGTGCACTTTCAAAATAAATTCAGAGGTAAGATTTGCTTATTTTTATGGAAATATTTGTGCTGTAGCCTAAGCTATTTTGCACTTCCAAATTATAACCATGCACACACAGGTGGAATAGTTATGGTGATATTGCAATAAGTTCACAACCACAAAACATATATGCTACATTTTACAGTTCAGAAATGTTCAAAAATATGTGTACATTTCAGCACTCCATGAAATTATGCAGAAGTGGTCACCTGTGTTATTCAGCTAGTTAATTTAAGATAATATATTGGTCATTGTAATGGCCATCTAGCCTATAGCCTGGATGTACCCATATCTGGGAACGTATGATGTGAATGTTTGCATATGGCTTATGTTAGGCTATCAATATTTGTGTCTCATTATTTGATTTTCTTCATATTTTTGCATTAATGTCACTAGGAAGCATGCCAATAGAAATATATTCATTTATCTGTGTAAGTGGCATTGGCTGGAACCTGACAATATAAGAACCATGATAGTGGGATAATCTATGGCTGAGCAATTTACAGCATGCTTTATATCCTCGAATTCGGTACAGTTTGCTGTTTATTGTTATATTGGGTTTGCTACGTGTTGTGTGAAGGGTTAGTGAGATATTTAACGGAGAGTAATGGGTGTGCACTGTGTGCAATATGCAAATATGATTAGCCTAAATTGCATGTCGGTTCAATGTTAATTTTCTCACAAACCATTTATCACAGCAACGTGGCGCTAATATCATTGCTTAGATTCCGCTCGTTCACATGATGTGTGATATGTATAGGTTTAGTTTAGCTGAACCCCATCTGCCAAGTATTTGAACTACCAGGTTGACACTTCAGCGTGAAAAATACTCAATAATACTGAAAGCATACCTGAAGCTGGGGAAATGCACCTGGGATGGCTTCTGAAGTAGCATCGCAAATGAGAGAAAATTTAAAACAATTCCACAGACAGGGGGTGCTCTTGAACCCTCTCACCGTCTCTGAAAGCATAACTTGTCGATCAGTGGCTCAACAGGTAGATCTATAGATAGGCTAAACTAATTTTTCAGGCATCTGACCGACCGGGTTGACACTTCAGCGTGAGAAATCGGGGGTGTGAGCGTGTGAAACTAATCAAATGTGTGTGTCTCATGGCCAATGCGTGAGAGTTGGCAGCTCTGTCAGTGTACAACTGCAGCAAGGCCTGGACATGTGCTTCTGCTCTGCCCACAGCCTCACACTAAACTCTTTTATATTTTCTACATATTTTCTTCATGAACAGCTGGAGCTGAATCCTTTAGGGTGACTGGACATGAAGGGGGTGCTGTCATCATTAATTGTACATATAAGTTGCTCCATCAAAGCAACAGGAAGTATCTCTGCAAAGGATCAGTGTCTGGCTGTCCAAATAATATAAAAGCAGATAGTACAACTAGCCCTGCACAAAATGGAAGGTTCTCTCTCTATGACAACCCATCAGAGGGGAACTTCATGGTGCTCATCACTCAGCTGACTACTGAGGACAGTGGAGACTATAGGTGTGTGGTGGAGAACGCTCCTCCTGATACCACTACCCACATACATCTGGACGTTCAGAAAGGTTTGGACATTCACTTTACTAATACCACTTAATTATACCACTTGAGTTGTGACCTTCAGTTTTTAATTTCTAAAAGAGATAATGAGAGATAGATCATGATAGAGTTTGAGTGTGCAATACAATCATTCTTTTCTCTTCTATGTTTGACAGGTAACTGGAATCATGAATCAAGGACTCACTATAATGGGGGAAGTATTGAGATAAACTGCACTTTCCCAAAACCCTACAAACACAGATCCAAATACCTCTGCCAGGGTCATGGAAAGTTATCCTGCTTTGAACTGACTTCATATGAAACACACAAGATGAAAATCCAAATGATCCCTGCTGGTGAAAATGAGATGAAGTTCTCTGTGACCCTACTCCAGCTGACTGAAAGAGATGCTGGAGAGTATTGGTGTGGAGCTGGTGCAGCTGTAGAATCAGACAGATCCATCACTCTGATCAAGAAGACTCAACTCATCATTGGTGAGTTATACCTTTTGGTGTTGCTGCAGATGCTATGACCTTACCTCTAATTGCCCTAACTTCTCCAACTTCTCTATGACTAAAATGTGTTTTATAATATGTTTACTAATTTAATTGTGTATTATTATTTATGTTTGTGCATGCAATTACATACTTTTAACAGCACCATTGTTTCTGTCCACATAAAGAGACTCAATTGAGTAGATATGTAGATGGTGGAGTTCAGATCATGTGTCCTTATCACCCTGAGGATTCTGAGAAAATAAAACTCCTCTGTAAGGATGAGTGTAAAAATCACAACAAGCCTCTCATTCAATCTCAGAAAAAATCTAACAAAGTGGCCACAAGTGGAAGATACTCTCTCTATGACAACACCACTGCTGTCTTCACTGTGACCATCACTGGACTGAACCCAGAGGATTCTGGGAAATACTGGTGTGGAACCAATGGAACTTCTGTGTCCACATTTGATTATTACTACACAGTGCTGCAGGTGATTCCAAGACCATCCGGCATGCCTGCATCTCCATCTCCACCATCACCTGTTCCCCCTGCTAACCCCTCACGTTTACAACCACCATCCATCTCACCCCATCCATCACCAACATCCTCATCTCAACGAACAACAACACCATCTACATCAACATCACCATCCGGACCATCATCGTCACTGTCATCATCTTCCTTCACCCATATGTCTGTACAACATTCAGTCTCCACAGCCTCCTCATCATCTTCATCACCACATGGTATGAATCTATATTTTAATATTCATCTTGTACATCATTTTGTGGTGTACATACTTACTTTAGCAACCACCTTCATCTTCAGAGCCACCATCCATTTAACCCCAGGCTTCACCACCATCCTCATCCTCAATAGGGTTGTACAATATTGGATTCAATTATGGTAATACAGCAACAAAAATACAATTATTCAATATGCTGATATCTTCTGACTCATTACTGATGCCAAAACCAATATAAACATATTTTATTGGTTTTATTTCCTTTAAGGGCGTCTCCCTGTGAATAGGTAGCCTTGTGGTCCATGAGAAGCATGAGTCCAAATAGTGTGTAAGGGTGCATTGAATGAATTATCTGAAAAATTCTGACAAACACCCCTGTGGAAAAAAATTATTTATGAATAACACAGACGATTAAAACATACAACGAACAAAAAAAAGCTTACATGGACTCACATGGACTCTATAGCCTCATTAAAAATACAGACACTCTCAACAATGTCGACATACGTACATTATGTGCAATAGAGAGGCATCCACCTTCCCCCACCATGGGGATTTTAAATAGATCAGGTGATACTCTCTTATTGAAAATCCAGGGCAACTCATCAGGCTGATCAGCCAATTTGGGTATGCAGTCAGAATGGAGCACACACCCCTTCTTGCGCATCCAGCACAACTAGGCCTAGGCTACAAATAAATAAATAAATAAATCACAATGTGCATTAACACAATCACAAAACATAATAAAAAAGCAAACAATAACTTACCATGTGTACACCACCCTGCCAAGAAGAAAACATATAGCCTACAATGTTAAAGAGTAAAAAATATAGTGGGTCACATTGTCACACTCCGGTATTAGAATTGTATAGTCTTCTTGTCCATTAGTCTTGCAGATTTATCTGCTGGAATATCTGCAGAAATGTTCCGAAAATACTAAAAATACAGCTTGTAAGCCGATGCCGATGTTCTATAGATAATACCCTAATTAAGAAAGAATGGAATGTTGGAGCATGAGTGATGTTCTTCCATACAAGCCTACAGTAATTCCTACCTGATTATGTTTATAGCTCAAACAAATGTAAATGCACCATATTGTATGCTGCATATTGTTGTAATGCCACTGTGCATTTTAATAGAACTGGTAGAGGCCAGTAGCCTGGCGGGCCATCCTATATCATTGAAATGTATAGTCTGGAATCGACCTATTCACCTCGCTTACAGTAATCCAAGGGGCGAGTAGAGAATTGTCTTTCAAATTGCCTAGGCATACAATAAGCCAGCGCTACGAGCATATCCGTATCTGGTCGGCAAAATGGCAAATACATCCTTCTTCGAAAGGAATGACTTAAGTGCATTGTGTTGCTCAACTTTCAAAGATAAGCACAAGTCCAACTCCTCCAAAGTTGACGCCAACACCGATTCAAACAACCGCTCTTCGTTCGCCATTGCCACCTTCCTTGTTGTTCACCGTCGCAGGACTGTCGTCATCCTGTTAAGCCTGCCTTAAGACTCTCTAACAAAATAGACAGCTGTGATTGGATGACGTCCACGGCGTCAGCCAATAGAAATCCCTATGGTTTGCTACTAGACGTACAGGCTGAGCAAATTAATTTGCCGCAGCTAGGGTGCGTCTAGATTTCTAGGCTAAGTGGCCAGTGCTCTACTGCAGAACTTAGCTACTTCCACAGTCTCAAGCACAGATATAGGCCTACAGGGACGTATATGTGCTGTTCAGGAGAACCGATTAGTTAACATTTGATACGCTTGCACTGCTATGTTTGTGGACACAGGTTTCTACTGCTAGTGAAGTCTGACTTTGTTGGTTTAAAGATGCTCTAAGTGATGCTGGGTAACATCACTTCTGTTGACTTTCAAACAAAACAAAGAGCTAGCTAGCTACTTTCTCTCACGCGCTGCTCCCGTGCAATTGAAACTCTCCTAAACGCGCATCTCGTCTTGTGATTTGCTGGAACAGTTTGTTATGTTTTCATGGGCTAGGTTTGCCCAGGTTGTTTTTGTTGCCGTTTTTGGAGCCTGGGCTGTCCATGCGTTGTTTTACAGTGTGTCGTTGCGTTGTTTTACAGTGTATTCAGGAAACAGACAGCTAGCTGTTGGTTACAGTAGGTGATGTTTGCAGTACAATGTTTTAGCCTTAAAAACGTGTGCCATCGCTTAGAGCACCTTTAACTCTCCTTACTGTTTTCTACTGTTACTGAGGTCTGTCCTTAACTCTCCTATCAGGTGCTGTTGTGGTTGTCTGTGTGGTTCTGACTGCTGCAGCTCTGCTGCTGTTGATCATTGTCTGCATACAGAGGAGAAAAAGGACAAGAGGTTAACCACAAATGCTTACACACAAAAGTTACACACATACAACACACACACACACACACACACACACATACACACACACACACACACACAGTTGTCTTTTATTCTAATGCTGTGCTGTTTTCTACAGAGTGTTCAAGGACTGCTGGTGAAGAAACAGCAGGCAACACACAGGTAACAAAACAATGACAAGCTATGCTCCAGTAATGGCAAACACATAAACAATGAATCTCTCTTTTCACACACACACACACACACACACACACACACACACACACACACACACACACACACACACACACACACACACACACACACATACTCGTTCTCAAACATTCTCTCTTACTTACACTCTCTGTCCTCTCTCTCTCTCTCTCTTTATCAGATTCCACTGACAGACAGGACGTATGAGGAGATTAAGGACCCCAGACCCCCACAACCGACTGAAGCCACAGACACCAACCCCAACACTGTTTATGCCATGGCTCAATTACCCACAATCCCCTCTGCTGACCCCACTTACTCCACTGCTCAATTACCCACAATCCCCTCTGCTGACGATGGTATTTACTCACTTGCTAAATCACCCACAATCCCTTCTGAAGATGGCACCTATTCTCTTGCTGGATTTCCCACAAACCCCACTGATGATGGTGCCTATTCTCTTGCTAAATCACCCACAAGCCCCTCTTGTTGCATGCTAAACTACCCATTAACCCCTGATGACCCGACATACTGTACTGCTGAGTTACCCACAAACCCCTGTGATGATGGGAACTATTCCCTTGTTCAGCCACCAACACCACCAACAGCCAACAACGACTCCGCTGAGAATCCCACCACTGCATTGCTCCTAGTGAGCTCTACAGCCGAGCTGCCCACTTTGTACGAGCACTTAGAGGCTCACCTAGTATTCTAGTACTGTACGAAGAGAAGTGTACTTCACAGTAGTATTGCTCTACAGCCGAGCTGCTCACTTAGTACAAGAATTTAGAGGCTCACTTAGTATTCTAGTAAGAGAGGTCTGCACACTTCTCTATAGTATTTTTCTTTATTTTCTTATACTTTGGCTTACTTGCTTGGTGGACTACTTCTTCTTTTTAAACATTTTGAAATGTCCTGTCCTGCACCTGGGATGTGCACAAAGACTTTCTCTAAGTCACTTAGTATGTGTACAGTAGCTTCCCTATAGTTTCTGATGTTGACTACACATGACCTTGTGCACAATTAGGACCATAAGCAATGACATCAGTGGAGATAGGGTATTGCCCAGGACAAAACATAGGGTTTGTCCCTTTCTCACCATGTATGAAATTCCAGACCAAATATTCACACAAAATCACAGAGGTTATTTAATACATGAGTTCTTATTAGTCTTTACACACCAAGGACAACATCACCACAAATGTCAACTTCGGTCTGTAAAGCACCTCTGTGATTACACTTTTATTACACTTTTTATTACACTTTTATTACACTTTTTATTACACTTTTATTACACTGCGGAATTACACTTCCTTACCACATATTGTTTTATTGTTGCAAACTGTTACTTTTATCGGGCTGTTTTGTCCCTGTAAATATATCTTTGCAAATTAAATGCGTGTAAGTATGTTATATTAGAGAAAATAGAATGGGCATTGAATACATTTGCAAGCATCTGCAATGTCTGCTATGATACAATTTTGGCTTTTGTGATATCTGTTTTTTTTTCATATGTTTTAGAACTAAAATGTGTATTCTCTGTTTCTTCTGATATTCTAATTCATATTTATCCACTTTTCAATAAACAATCATTTATAAATCCACAAATTTTTTCTTTATTTAAAAACACTACAACAACACTAAACATAGTGTATTGACATAATAGTCCAGGTCCATTCTAAGACTGAAATCCCTATGTTCTCCGCTCACTTGAAACCGTGAATGGAACTACAATCTCCCCCTTCATCTCACTCTTGTGGTCTGTGTCAACCCCAGTCCTCCTACAGTAGTACAGAGTTCTTAGTATTGGTGGATGCTTGCCTTTGATCATACCACTGGATGACAAAGATAAAACACAGTAATAAAAGAAAAAACCTGCTCTGTAGATAGTCTATACCTGAAAGGAAGCTGTAGGCTAACTGCTATAACCCATCAAACATTTTGCAGAGAAGGATGATGCAGATGAACTAGTGCATGCACTATATGCAAACGCTTGAATTTCCCCTGGGGATCAATAAAAGTATCTATCTATCTATCTATCTATCTATCTATCTATCTATCTAATCAGTATGCTTATTTGTTCATTTATTTATTTCCGTTCATTTCTTTATTTTCATACACTAGCTAGCCAGTCCACCCAACACACTCATATTGGCATACACTCAAGTGATGTCATCAAAAGTTTCAGCCACGTACACATGCACTCTCACCACAACACAGCTCGCTCACAAGTGACTCTGCCCGTTCACGTGCACTCTCACCACACCATAGCTCGCTCACGAGTGACTCTGCTCATCTACATGTGCACTCTCACCACACCACAGCTTGCTCATGAGTGACTCTGCACGTCCACATACAGTACGTGTGTGGTTTGTGTTTGTATCTGGATCTACAGTATAGCAGTCAGTGTGTGTTGTTCGTGAACCTCCTCATCTGGCGTGTGGTTGAAGCGAGCTTGGAGACTGTGTGAGCGCACACAGGCCCATTTGTTACTCTCAACTGTGACCTTTGATCATACATGCAGTATATTTCTCACTCCAAGTCAAACAGACAATCGAGGATTTGCATACACCTACATGTAAAGGGTGGGATTGAGAGAAACGAGGTAGAGAGAGAAAGAAAGGAGAGAGTAGCAACGAAAGAGGATGAAAAGAAAGAAAAGGAACAGAGGAAACAATTTATTAACACCGCTGTGGTCACAAAGGGGGGGCAACAAAGGGGGGGGGGGTGGCAGAGGGGGGTACATAGGTGCAGAGACAGTAATAATGAATATCATATTATTCATAAATGATGCATAATTTGGATCACCTTAAGATGATTACATGTCCAAGTGCCAAGTTGCATTATGCATACACCAACATGTATGGAAAAGAGGCTTTTAAATGAATAAAAGATTCAAAGACAATGGTGTGGCTTTAATTAAAGTCTGAAGCAGGGGCGCAGGAGATATTTTGAAAGTGAGGGGGACCAAATTGTGAACACAAACCTATAGTGAGATCAGATTTCCAGATATCGGATTGCCGCCTCTGGCCCACTTTCGACCATCATAATTTAAACTACTTGGGCCAATGGTAGAATACTGGTCACTACTTAGGCTAATGGTAGAAAAAAGCAACATGGGGTGTTGATATTTTATGAAGCCATGAATGAATCATCATGCCTATGATCC
Organism: Alosa alosa; assembly: GCF_017589495.1. Classification (NCBI taxonomy): domain Eukaryota; kingdom Metazoa; phylum Chordata; class Actinopteri; order Clupeiformes; family Clupeidae; genus Alosa; species Alosa alosa. Next base: position 15,031,460 of record NC_063195.1, read on the forward strand.
AAACATAGACTACATGATCAAATAGCCTAGTTAGGCCTATTTAAATTGTCTGGTATAAACCAAATCAACTCTCCACTGTGTGTTTGCAGTTAATATTTATACAACGTTAGAACTTAACAAGTGTTGGCTTAACAAGTTACCAGTCCAGAACACACAGAAAATTGCAACAGAAAGTTGCCTTTATAATCAACTATTTGTTCCAACAGCATTTAAACAAAGCATTTATAAAATTGAAAAAAAAAAGTGACTGTATCACATTCTCCCAAGCTTCAAAGAGCTCCCCACGTCTGTGACAGGCAGACGTGACACCGCTAAATTCTTAGCTTGTTTATACCCCACACTGAACGCATAAGAACGCTAGGCCCATCACTCTGGGGTGTGGTAGCCTACTCTCTGGGATTTATGCACCAAGGTAACTGAAGTATCCAATTTGTGTCTTGAAATTATGTTTGAAATAAATGTCAAAACGTTGATAGACTTGTATTTTATAGTTAGGCTAGTGAAAACGAGTTGATAATAGGCTAGTTGAGTTTGTTATCATAAACATAACAGCTAACGTCATGTTGAGCAGGAGGAGTTGAGCACTAGGCTACCATAAATCCTCAAATTATGCCCGGGATTGATTATATTTATAGCAGGACAAATAAAGGCAGGTTCCCATATACAAGACGGGGGAACAATTGCCTACCATATCACAATTGCCATCAGTCCACTAGAAGACATTGTTCGATTTAAGTCAATGAAATAACCTCTTCTTAATATTTTATTATATGTTGTATTGTATTGTATTATGTTGGTTGGATTAATAGCCTACGGTTGGCAAAGAAAAGTCGTTTTTCCTACCATGGGTCTCCAACACACGTTCTCAAGCTCATTCTCTTGCCGCCCTTCGAAGCTAATTGCCAGAGGCTGAAGCCTACTACATTTAAACACAATTGTTTGCGACTCAAGGCATTCCAGCCTACTTAATTTTATTTAAAAAAAAAAATACTAAATCATGCATAATTAAACAATAACTCAATTTAGGCTACTTGGCTACGCATAAAAGGTTTACATTACAGCACATCCCCTATTCAATGAAGGGCTGCCTTGTCAAATAATAAACAGCAGTGGAAATCCCGACACTTTTTTCAACTGCATGAAACAACTTAACAGTGAACCATCAAATATCTTCCAGATTTCAGTGCCCATCAGTCCCAACATTTAGCAATATAATCAAACAGTCCAAAAGTACATTAAATCCCAAACCAAACCGAAAATGCTTTTGATAGCCTACGGGTATGCATGCCGTTCCAAACAAAATGCATGTCTAAAGCCTGCCTCGAATACCAGCCTGCCTCAAATAAAGATGATGATAAATGATTTATGCTAAGCAAGTAGCCTGGATTATTTTATGATTGTTAGTAGACAAACTGGCTTCAGATATCCAACAGAGTGAATATGAGATGAGATGAGTGCAGTCTTACAGTACTGTATATGGCTGTGGTTAGTGATGTGATGCTGTTAATGGGGAGTTTTACAGTTAGCGCAAATCCTATATGTTATTATTTATTTAGCGTACCTATAAGGCTTTTTTTCCTTATCAAAAGTGAGGGGGACGACGGCTGTCTCTTCAGCACTGCGGGGGACATATCCCCCACGTCCCCCGTGCCTCCTGCGCCCCTGGTCTGAAGAGAAGAAAAGAAAAAGAGAGAAGTGAAGAAAAACAACTTTTAAGGAAACATTTACTCTTCGTCCACTCCCTAACACACTTGCTCATTAGTGTAATAGTGTGGAATGCATACAGAAAGAGGAAGAGTTTATTGAGAGCTATGGAAAAAAGGCTGTAGCTAACCACATGCCTGTGAGAGGGAAGTGTATAAATACATTTCTGTGCGAGAAGACATTTTGTACAGCCGCGAAAGACAACCATTTGGTGAAGGGCTACCAGCTGACGTTATGGCTAGATTCATCATTCTCTCCTCGATCCTACCGGTAGTATCAGGTAAGTAATAACATTACTCTTTCTCTCTCTCTCTCTCTCTCATACACACACACACACCCACACATACACACACCCACACACATACACACACCAAACACACAACACTCACAACAGTCAGTAATTGAGTCAATTGTAGCAGTCTACCGTTTCACTGCAGTGGTGTGATCTTGTAAACATACAGTAGGAGATTTAAGCATGAATTTGAAAACCTTTGAGACTCATTTAACAACTTTGAGTGTTAGACAAGGATCGAATCCGGTCTATTGTAGCAGGGTGCTAAAATAGTTGCAAAACTGCACTAAGCATTTGCTATAGCAACAGGGGGACTGAATGTGTTTCAGGAAGTGTAATCACCGTGTACCCAAATGTGTGAAGACATTACATACTGCATACACAGTGTGCTACTCTGTAGTGTATACTACAGTTGCTAGTTTACGTAAAGCATAAACATTAAGTTTAAGCTGTTTAAAGCTGTGCTGTGCTTTTACGGCTGATTAAAGATGGCATGCTAGGACACTGCAAAGGGTAGGGTGGCCATTTCCATAACACCAAAAAGGAGAACACTTTGTGGTATTTAGTGAGGCAATAATAATTACATAGGACTCTGGCTACTCCCAACTACAATACAATTTTATCCATGATAATAAGGCTACTTTTCATTTTGCAGAAGTTCAGCTTTATCTAAACCAGAGGTATGCAACCTACGGCCCGAGGGTGGCCCTTTAGGTCCTCTCTAGTGGTCCACTGGCGTTCCCTAAAATGGAAGTTGTAAAATATTTTTAAGCTTTTTAAGTTAAGCTTCAAGCTGTCCCAACACATTAACAGTTTGTGAAAATATTATACTGTACAATACAGCATATGCAATGTATGGCGAGTATGCCATATGCCTGAGGCTAATAAAGATAGAGAGGTTTAAACTGATTTCTTTAAAATGGTTCCGATATATTTACGGCCCCAGACAGATTTATTTTTTTTCAGGTCAACAAAATGGCCCTTTTAAAAGAAAAGGTTGCCGACACCTGATCTAAACCAACTGAAGCTTGTCTGAAATATTGTAAAACCATGTAGGCTACTTGTTTTAAAAATGTATGGGAAAAGTAAAATCACCCATTAGTTTAGACAGGTCCTCATGTTTCTTCTGAAAAACTGCTAGTTTCATCTCGAGTATACATGATACTATGATGTGTTTTTTTTTAAATAGCCAGTCGTCTGCATTCAAAAAACTGAATAACGGTTATATTTCATAACTTTTGTGAATTATTCTGACTGAGAAAGGCTGGCCAGCAAGCCACAGACTAGGTAGGCTAGGCCTGCTAACCCCATGCTGTATCGATGCAAATAATCAGATCAATTTAATGTTAGATATACAAATATACTCAGATTACTTGTTGACATCAAACCGAGGAACGGACACCCGAGACCCGACTGCTGTTCCTTCTTGTGAAGTTTCTTCTTCTGTTTATCATGCTCTGAAGGGTAATTTGGTGTCATCTTCTTAATTTATGAGATATTTTCACTATCGCTACCTTGACTCAAGGGGAAATGGGGGAGGGGGCCTTGATTAACTTGCGGTGCCCTATGTAACTTAGCCTGGCTAGCGCCACCACTTCTCAATGAGACGTGGTCTGGGAACCAAACGTGGAATGTAGCCTCTCCTTTTTTGCTTTACAAGATTTTAGCCTGGGAATACCCATACGAACCTTTGACAAATTTGGGATCTGCTCTGCAGGTCTGTCTGGCCATTGACGCCCATTTCCAATGTTCCTAGAACCGAGGCGTGTTACAATCGCTAATCCGACATGGACGTGCAATTTCTGTTTAAGCAAGTTTCTAAGCCACTGTATACTGAGGCATGCTTGCATGTTGCATGAGCATTATGAATTGTTTTGTTGCTATTTGACAAAAGTATCAAAATATTGACAATATTAATTTGTTCCAAAAATGTAGTTTAGGTCACGTCCACCTACACTGTAAAAAAAGGTCACGTCCAACTACACTGTAAAAAAAAAAACAATTTCTGCCAAGACTCTAAAACCTGGAAACAAACAAAGTGTGTGCAGCTTGTCCCCTAAACAAAGACAAAACCCTGAGTGGAGTTTTTGGGAATATTGGAGAGAGGGGTGAGCTACCTTCTGGTGTGTTTTGTTTGGTCCATGGTTAAAATATAATGTATGTCGTTTTGGATAAAAGCGTCTGCTAATAAATTAAAATATAAACATAAACAAATGTAACTTCCTGCGCAATCGCTGACTGCACCTTTAACAGTTATTTTATTTTATGTGTTTTCAGTCTTATCATCAGCACCAGTAACGAAGCTGTCAACAGTATCTTCATCGTCATCTTCATCACCACCGATATCATCATCAGCAGCAGCATCGCCATCTTTGCCATCATCCTCGTCATCATCATCATCATCATTATCATCATCATCATCATCATCAACCTTACCATCAACATCTCAGTTAACACAATCATCTCCATTGTCTTCAACTTCATCACCATTGTCATTATATGGTATGGAAAAAAAAAACTAGTACTGCAACAATGGCACTCTCACTGATGGCTAAGCATATAGCAGTTTTAATCAGACATCAAATTAATTGTGATTTGTCACTGCTAACTATGCCTTAGCCTTTAGTTATAGGGCCCAAGTTTAAATGGTAGGCAAAGTGCAAAGACTATCAACAAGTAAAGTTATCGTGCATTAGCTAAAATTATCCTGGCATGTTGGAGCCTTGTGCTGACCTCTCAATGTTTGTGGTTAAGGTCTCGCTCGTGGTGTTAAATCAGCCGTCACATGTTGTTTTGTTATTAAGAGCCTATGACATCAGTGACTGGAGCTTTTCTTTCTTTTTTTTTTTTGCTTTAGCTTTTATGTTTATGCCTATACAGTAGCCTCCTTTCTGGGTTGAATGTGATGGTTTTGTCATTATTTACATATTTACTTTCTTTTCTTAAGGTTTTTTTTTTCTTCCCTGTATAATGACTGTTGGCTCTTCCTTTAGGCGTGACTGTGATCGCATCTGTGGCACTGTTTGCTGTGGTACTGACAGTGGGGCTCCCACTGATATGTATTTACGCGTGCAGGGGATACAAGAGACATGGTGAGTGTGTCAGAAATGCATAATGTTGTACATTTTCATATTCAGCTGTGCTAATACTAATCAGAGGTAAAACACACACACACACACACACACACACACACATAATGCGCACACACCCTGCTCTCTGTGGTGCAGTTGATATGCTGAATACAAGGTTCAATGTTTTGAGTATGCAGTGACCGTGTTTATGGTTCTTGTCCTGTTTAGACCCTTCCACTCAACCAAACAGCACACAGACGAACCAGAGAAGCCACATAGAGGTAAACAAAAGTCTAGTTACTGTATTTACTCAACACATTTATCTTGACCAATGAGCCTAAAGCACTTGCTTTATCTCTGTCACAACCCATACATATTGCTCTCCCTCACTCTATCTCTCTCTCTCATCTCTCTCTCAGATCCCAGTGTGTGACGAGGGGTTTAAGCTGACCTCCTGTGACCCTCCTCCCTCTGAGACACCAGATCTCACCCTTGTCTCCCCTGACAACAGCGACTCGGTCGCTCCTTTACCCATGAGCCTCTCTGATGACTACACATACATCTCTGCTGTGCCAACTGCCTCTGAGGAGGAGCCCATATACACCTCAGCTGATCCACCACTAAGCCCAGGTCACGGCTCTGTATGCGACTCTCCCTCAGATGGAGTTTACTCTACAGCCGACAAACCTTCTGACTCTGTGTCCACATCGTCCTCTCTCCATCGGTTGAATCAGTTGGGCTCCCCTGAAGATGATGTTTACTCAACTGCCGAATTACCCACAATCCTCTCGGGTGATGACGGCAGGCATTCCTTGACTGAGGTGCCACACGACCCACAGGATCCCACCTACAACCTTGCTGAATTGCCCAAGAGTCCCTCTGGTGAGACAGCTCACCCCCAAGCCCAAACAGGTGGGCCGAATTCTGTCTCTGAGGATAATGCTTATTCACTGGCAGAATTACCCGTAGATCTTTGCAATGACTCCACATACTCCCTTGCACAGTTACCCAGAAGCAGCTCTGCTGAGATTATATACTCAAACTCTACAGAAGATCCTATATACTCAGACAGCGACTCAGCCACAGACCCACAAGACGATTCCACATATTCCACCACGGAGTCCGCCGTAATTTCCCACAACCCAATATACTCTGTCTTGGAATCATCAACAAACCCTCCCAATTCCAACCCTGATGTATCTCTAAACTCTCAAGATCTCCCATACCCAGCCACGGAATTACCCACAAACCCATCTGATGATCCCATATACGCTGAAGCAGATGTGCCCTTGGACACCGCTCTTGACTGTGCAGAACAATTACCCACAAATCCTCTCTGATGACCCCATGTGCTGTGTTGCTCAGTTGCCTGTTGGACAACTCTGAGGATTCCACTCAACAACCCTCCACATCACCTTACATAACTCTTAATTAGCCTGATGAACAACGTTGGGTTCTATAACCACATCATGGCAATATAGTATATTAACATCAATGTAACGTTGGTCAGTGTTAGCAGTAATGACCTCATAGGTAATCGTTCGGGTGATGAGTATGTGGTGGTAGTGGAAAGGTTGATGGTTCGGCTGTATCTGTTGTCTTACATGTTCCAATTGTAGTGCACTTTGAGCTGCATTCTGTGTATGAAAGGTGCCATACAAATAAAGCTTAGTATTACTATTATTATTATTATTATTATTATTATTGGGATTGGAGACATCTGACTCTGGTGTGTCCACGCCTTTAACCCTTAACCCTTACAAGCCCGACCGTTCTAATTTCGTTAAAATTTTAACGATGACCAATCATCTAATATCTCAGCTGTCCAATGACTGATTTTATTTCTGAAATCTTCCCCGTAATGCTGACAACATAAGCTTCAATTTGATATGATTGGTTAAGGGGTTTATGGCGTGAAATGTTTTGGATACTTGAAGATGAGTCGTGGAAAAAACTTTTCACTTCAGTCATACATTTTAACATGGACCGCCAGATGCCACCTGCACTTCGTTGGAGTTTACCTCAACTGGAAACCACACAGCTGGATAAACTGAGGTAATATATATTTTACATCGTTTCTAGTTATGGTTAATCTTAATTTGTAGTCATAAAATCATGTTATTTGACAGTAATATGCTTTCTCATCAGCGTCAACATTATGGCATAAGGGGGGCTAAGTGCATCGTCATGTAACTTTAGCTAGCTGCATTACTCTGAACTGCTTGCAGTACTCTCGTTTGCTTTTGATATCAGTTATTTTCATTTGACAATTTCAATTAAAAACCTGTTAGTATATAACCTGTAAGTAAGTTTGTTTTCTAGTACCAATTTGCTTGTTAGGTAAGCATTATATTGGCAAGTCAGTAGCTGCTATAGCATACCAAAGCTGAATAAATCAATGGGCGCCCAGCGTTTCTAAGTTCGTTCTCTTACATGAAATAAGTTGAGCGATATTTTTACTCCTCTCAATATGTAGTTGTAGAAAACAAGATGTGAAATCACGGATTCTGTCAGAAATGTAGTGCTAATTAACGTATTGCCTCTCCTCGAGTTGTTACCTCGCTAGGCAGTTTGTAGTGAACTGTTTTACCTTGCTAACTTCTAAATGACAAACATCAGACGTGCTTGTCTCAACATTTTCTAAGATGGCATGACTTGATATTCTACTCTTCTCAATATGTAGTTTTATAGAAAACATGATGTGATCACATATTATGTCAGAAATGTCATTGCATTTAAGCAGTTAGTTACTAGGTGAAATGTAATCTGTCTTTATCTTAATGCCAGCCAGGCAATCAGATTTAGGGTAGCTAAACCCATGTGTAATAAAATGACTTTTCATACTTCTAAATATTTTTGAGTTACTCAAAATGCTTCAATAGTTTAGGCTACCTCTTCTTGTGTATGTATGTGCACACACCCACACATCTGTAGTTTTGTGATTTTTTTTTAAAATTAATAAATGTATTACATTTGTATGATTTTACTGTTGTTTCAGATGGAGGATGACAAGACCTACACAGACCTCCTTGCAGGCCTGAAGAGGTAGCTGACTGCTGATGAGCTTAAGCTCACAATGTTGAAGACCATGTGAGGATGGAGGAAGAAGGTATAGATTTAGGTGGCGTCGTGGGGTGGTGTAGACTGCCACTAAAACACTGAAATAGACTTGTTATGTTGATTTTTTATGTTGTTGTCCCAGGCATATGTGGTTTTACCAACCGGAACGGGTGGGAGGTTGTGCTTAGTAGGCGTCAGTATGCAAAACACACAGTGCAGGGGCATGGGACGAAGAGACCCCAGAAGAGTTTCACAGTTTTCTGGGATTGATCATTGACATGGGACTTCACTTCCCTCCCTAATATCCATTGCTACTGGGAACCAAGTCTCTGAAGGGATCAGGGAGCGTTGATCAAATGAGAAATACATATTGTGTACACTTTTTCTCCATTGACATTGCTGTTTCAGTAGTTTCTTATTATTTCAAGTTTGGCAATGCAGAATCTGGTGTTGAACCTAGGTTTGGTAGCTACAGCCAGAAAGACTTTTAAAAATCTATCACAACAGCTGGCAGGCATTTCCGTCAAAATTTAAGCCCGCCTTCAGCTGCTCCAACTACTACTCTGTCGTCTTTTCATCAAGTACATATTCCTGTACAGCAGGAGCCAAAGAAAATTGTTGGCTTTGTTATAAAAACAATACATAATAACACTAAAGTAGCTTGTATGGCCTGGAGTTTAGCGGTAGGTGACTGCTTTTTTGGTAAACAAAATTGCTGTCAGATTTGGCATTCTACAGAAGGGGATGCGTTTCGTTATGAGTCAGGTCTTCTGTGTTTAACCTTCAGGTTCCCCACCCCACCTTTCCCTATCCTCCTCTGTGTGTGTGTGTGTGTGTGTGTGTGAGTTTGTGTGTATATGTGTTTATTCTCAACAGGCTTGTTCTATGTAATCCACTTTCAAATGTTTAGACACATTGATTTTTCAGTGATGTTGAAGTTGATTGTATTCCTAGCTTTTCATAAATAATACATTTTATAGATGTATATCATTTTCATATTACACTAATTTATATAAGGAAGTTGTATCTGTTGAATCAAATGTATTCTATGTCTCTATTCAGAATTGATCTTCAATACATATACAGTATACTTACTTCCTGTATTACTGGTAAGGTACATGTTTTTCTTTTATATATCATTATTGTTGACTGTAGCATTTGCTTATATACAAATAAATGGTTTATTCTTATGGACCAAATAAATCTAAACCACTGTGTCTGACTTCATTATTAGTTTTTATGCATACTTTTATGTTTTTGGTGAGAAAGAGAATGTGAATTCTGTCAACATTCTAAATCCCGTTTCCTGCATTTTTTACACTTATCACTTAATTTATCATAACTTTTGAAAGGTTAATGATATTCCAATTCAGTCTTTTTTGTTAAATAGCCCACAACTTGCTAAACATGTCATACACTCTGTATTTTTCTCTATCTCGTATAGAAATATGATGAAAATTCATTTTTATGTGAATGAAATTAAATTTTAACGAATTTCGGTATACATTTGGAGAGGATTTTCGAAGACTGTTCATTACTATATCAACATTACCATATGTATTTTACATCATTTGATAGAACTGACCCTTCTGATTACAATGGTATGTATATCCCATTGATGGTATGTATTATACTCAAGAAATAAGGTTTTTTGTGTAAGGACGTCATCCAGCACCAAAAATGGAATGTTCGGCACGGGCACGAAAGGGTTAAAGGTGTAGGTTTTTGAACATTCTAAGTTCCGCAACAATTGAAGGTTCTAAAATTCTATGTTGAATTCAATGAACCCAGATATTCTTTAGAACGTTCATTTCCCAACATTCCCGTACTCCTTTAAGGGTTAAAATCTGGCTTCCCCTCAATCTAAAGGAGGTTCCTTTCCTCCTATGCAGATTACGCAGCATCATACATTCCACTCATCCATGCACACACTGCACGCTAATTCCATACATTGTGGCTTTATTCTGTAATGTTTGTCTTTGTTTACATTGTATTGCTTTATTAGAATAAACTGCCTAATTTGTGGCCTAAATATTGTGTCCTTGTTTGTTATTATGACCGCCGCGCAGCAAAGCGGCGGTCATATAGGTTTAGTCAGATTTTTCTTTTTTTTTTCTTTTTCGCATGTCCAAATTTCTGTCAAGGATTCCCGGGACACTGAAAGACCGGAGTACACGAAACTTGGTGGGCATGTAACCCCACATGGATAGCATGGAACCATCATTTTTCGTTTTGATCTGTAGCCCCCCCGCTGGACTGGACCCCCCGAAAGGAGGGTAGGGCAGACACAGTTTTCTGTGAATATCTTGAGAACCGTAGGGTTTAGCAGGACCTTTTTTTTGTATGTTGATCTCAAGGGGCCATGTCAACCCATTCCATAAACACTCATTTCATGTATAGCGCCACCTAGTTAAACACAAAAAAAAAATATCTCTGGCTGACATGGTCAAAACTGCACGAAATTGAAAGTGTTGAATCATTATGACACCCTCCGAATGCATGCCAAGTTTCGTGAACTTCCGTTCATGGGGGGCCTTACAATAAAATAATTTATGTGTATATTTAGTGACCGTACACCAACAGAGTTTGGACCAATTTTTTCCGTATGTTTGCCTCCAGGGTTCATGTTAACCCATTCCATATGCACACATGTGCATAAACAGATACACACGCACACACATACATTCACAGTAATCATACGTATGACACATACTCACACAGTAGACATATGTACAGTACGCATGCATGCACAAACACAGGCACATACGCAGGCACACACACACGCATGCACACACACAAACACACACACACACACACATAAACATAAACATGTACACGCACACATGCACACAATTCAAGAATTTCTCAGAATTATGAACAGGCAAGATGGGGGTGGCGTTGTATAAAATGAATTTTACATGTGAAATCTATGAACTAATCATGTTTTGGTACTTGTCTAGCAGATACCAGTGAGAATTGAGTGTGGATAATGCAATTTAGTGAGACAGTTAGATTCATAAATGCCTTTCAGCGTGATTTATTTTTGTGGAAAAAATGTGCTGGACTGGGCGGCGGTCATATTTTGTACCACTCTGCGGTACAGCTAGTTCAGTGGTCCCCAAACTTTTTCTTCCGAGGGCCAGCTCACTATGCCTGGCTCCAAGAGAGGGCCAGAGACTCGGAGTAGTTCTATATCAGTAACCATAAAACAGTAACCATAAACCATGTGAACAGCAGTCTACCTTAGTTGAATATTCTATTACATTTAGTCATAGGCTATTGCAATTTAATACCATTGTTAGCTGTGTTTATATTGTCATCATGCCATATCAGTGTAAAATTAAATAATACTAATAAAAAAACGTTTGCATTCCCAAAAGTAGTTTTAAGTTTTATTAAAAAATGTGTGAACTCTGAATTCTGTGTCTTTGCATACACAGCTCAAGTTGTGAATATCCTACAAATAATTTAAAGTTCTCAAACTATGAGAATTTTATGAAGTGCTGAAGTTGTCTGAAATGACCACCATTCTAACTTTCAGTCACCTGATGAGAACTTTGTGAACTCTTTGTATGAACATTTGAACGAGTGAATAAAAAATAGAAATAATTATCCCAGAAAGTCCCAGAAATATGACTTGAATAGAAGTTAGTTAGTTATTAACAATTAATTGATAATTTTTAAAAATACTTTGAGCACTGATGCAGTCAGCATAGGCCTCTTACATTGTTTGCAGGTAGGCCTACATTTCATTCCGTTTTCGATGGCAAACGCAAAACAGCGCCAAATCAACCACCAGTGGACAAAAAGAGTATTACATGTGTACTGTTAAGACTCGCCATAGAGAATGAATGGGGGAAATTGGTTTTAGTTTGACGATGTTGTACTCCCGTGCGGGCCAGATGATATATACTACGGACATGTTTTGGGGGGCCACCCAAAATGAGGTGGCGGGCCGTAGTTTGGGGACCACGTCTTTTTTCGTCAACAATAATGCATCTTAAGATAGTCTTAGTCAGTGTTTCAGGACATTACTGCCGTCTCGTCATCGTCTCGTCTTAGTCATGAAAAAAAAGGTCGTCGACGAACATATTTCCTCTCGTCTCGTCTGACGAAATTAACACTAATAACGAGAGCTACGCACAGGTGGCCTACGGATGGACTGGTCAGGTAGCAAGGGGGAATCGAGACGGCGCAAAATGGTGTCTAATTGGGACTGTTACTTACGGAGACTCTCTTTTAGCTCAGTCAACTCATTGGTAGGCTTAACAGACACTGCGTTGGAGTCAACATCATGCTCTTGGACTACGTTGGTACTACAGGAATGTGCACGGGGCCTAGGGTCACTAGAGTGCCCACCCTCCTCTACCCAACGAATAGCTTCACTACGGACATCATAGAAAGTGATAGTTGGGTGGAGCCGTACTTGACGTCGCAGCTCCCGTTTCAACATACTGTCCCCTACATGCTCTATGAACTGATCACGCAATACCACATCAGGATTAGCAAAACAAACCGGATTCCTCCTCTTTACAGCTTCCATCATGTGCATAAGAGCATGGGAGTATTCCCTCAAAGACTCCCCTGCAAGTTGCCGTCGCTGGAAAAACTGCTTCTGTAGACTAATATAGGAGTGGGAGCAACCATAAATACTGGTAAGTATACCAAAGATCTTATCGGGGTCATCTCTATCGGAAGCAGGGCGAAACTTAACCTCTGTCCTGGCCTCACCATCTAACAACAAAAAAAATAGTCAAAGCCTGTTCGGAAAGTGGCATATGCCGTGAAGATAAGTGGCGGCGGGCCTCCTCCACCCAATCCTCCACCGTTAAAGAATCATGAGACAGTCTCCCAGAGAACCGTGGGCACTTACGCTCACGAGGGATATACACATAACGTTCTACTACTCCAGTTGGGGCTGGTCTAACGGCCTCATTTACAGGACCAGGCCTAGGGGACTGACCTGGCAAACTATCGGGTGTTGGCGGGACTGACCTTTGGGCGACCTCTTCCCTAAGCTTTGTGTTGTCTGCCTGCAATTGCTGCACAAGTTCAGTCAGGGTTCTAAGTTGAGCTACCATCTCCTCATTGTCCATCCTTACACTTAGTCTGCAATAAGGACGAGAGGGAACAAACAAACAAACAAGAAAAAAAAAAGAAAAAAATACAGAAAGGACAGCAGTCACAATTACAAAGCACTATGCAGGCGCCAACGCTCCGCAATGGTGTTGACGACGGGAATTAGAGGTTCCTTCGGCCCGGCCTTCTTGCTTCCAGGAATGGGACGAACACACTCTTCAACCACTGTTTTCCACAAACTGCTAACTAGCAACTATGGTAAAAGATGTTCACTCACACAACACAAAAGATCAAAACAAACAGAAAAAAAATAATTTAACAGCCTCTTCATGGACCCTGCTCGCAGCGCCACTTGTGACAGGGCCCTCAGGTTTATCCAACTAAATGGATGAGGACAGAGGCAGTAATATAAACAATGTTATATTTATTATTTCTTTTCTTTGTTTAAAACGGATGGCAGGGGTGTACAGTAGGTAAATCAGATAGAAACAAAATCACAATACACAACATGAAATAATCAAAGAAAACAAAATGTAATATACATAACCATAAATTAAATGCCCAGTGGATTGGTGGCTGCTACACGGCCTGAATTAACACAGGTACAGTAACCCTTGGATGGCTGCCCAGCCCCAAAAGTGATCTATGGCCATACACACACACAAACACAAGTGTAACACTCAAGCTTTCTAAATACAACCCACACGAGTATAAATAGGTGTTCAGTACACGCTCAACCACTAGAATGTGCTCTCACCGCAAACTAGGGGAAGGCGGCAGTCCTAGAGTACCTTAACTGTGTTACCTGATAGACCTAGCAGGCCATACTAGCAAACAGGGGGAAGGAGGGGGCATTCAATAAAGGAAACAATACAAGACAAAACAAAAACAAGACAAACATGCTATTCAGCGCCAGTGGAGTGCTACCGATACAGCTACAATGAATAGCAGAAGCTATAATGAACTAATACTACCTGGGACATAGACCCCTATGGCCCAAGAGTAACAGTCTACCATGTGGAGAAACTAGGTTGGGAGTCACAAAGAACTCAATATGAACTAATACCACCTGGGGCCAGGAGTAACAGTCTCCCGTGTGGATAAGCTAAGTCAGGGGTTACAAGAACCCATTAAGAACTAATACTGCCGGGGGGAGGGATAAGTCTCAATAGCCTCGGAGTAACAGTCTACCGTATGAAATCGCTAACTGGCTGCTAATATCAGCTCAGGGATGGCAACAGCACTACACCTTGTCGAGTAACAGACCCTGGCAAACAGTGTAAATGCACCAGTGTATCACACTCAGACAAGCATACAAAACAATTAAAATAAACCAACACAAACGAGCATACCGTACATCCAACTTTGACTTTGAAGTGCTGTTAGTTTAACACTGACTAATACCAAAAGAAACTCTAATGGGGGAAAACAGTGGTCAAACTGTGATAGACAGCCAGCTGTACGGTGTTCATTTTAGGACATCCTCAGACTCAGGTGTCAGACTCAGAAAAACATCGGTCATCTTCAGACAAAACAGCCTCAGCGTCAGAAAAACTTCTGTCATCTTCAGACAAAACTGCCTCAGCGTCAGAAAAACCAGACTCAGGTGTCAGACTCAGAAAAACATCTGTCATTTTCAGACAAAACTGCCTCAGCTTCAGAAAAACTTCTGTCATCTTCAGACAAAACTGCCTCAGCGTAAGAAAAACCTCTGTCATCCTCAGATAAAACTGCTTCAAACCAAACTGCCTCAGAAAAAGTGGAGTCAGGTCTCAGAAAAAATGCTGTCAGAAAAAGTGGAGTCAGGTCTCAGAAAAAACGCTGTCAGAAAAAGTGGAGTCAAGTCTCAGAAAATCAGGTCTCAGAAAAAACGCTGTCAGAAAAAGTGGAGTCAGGTCTCAGAAAAAACGCTGTCAAAAAAAGTGGAGTCAGGTCTCAGAAAATCAGGTCTCAGAAAAAACAGAGTCAGACGAAAAAGTCTCAAATGAAAAGTTATTGTGGGGACAGAAGAAGACGACGGATACAGAACGGTGAGTTTAATATTATGCTTAATACGTTATTCTGTCACTGGCAGGGTAGGAATTTCACGGCGGCGACGACGGCCGTGGTAGCCCCTTTGAAAATCATAGGTTTACAGGCCACGGTGGCCTTGGTGCCCCCTTCTTTCAATATTCTGCTTTGTGTCCTACTAATAGCGATTTTTATTTAGCCTGCGGCCTGTCAAAATAATCTTAGCATTCACAGCGCAAATTAATTTAGTCTTTTACACAGTGGAGAAAGTGACATCGCAAGAAAGTGCGTCCAAATTCACCCATTCTTCTCAGTTGAACTACTCGCGAAGTAGCCTATTCATCACACAGACATCACAAGTGATGTCACATGAAAGAGCTTTTTCTCAGCTTTTTAAACGATGTTAGCCGATAATTGCTGTGTTGAACGGTTCATGGAGAAAAGTAAATAATATAATTCAATTTAATAATACATTCTACTGAAGGTTTTGCGTCCATGATCTCCCTACCCATTCATCTCGGTGGAATACTTTACGAACCCTTCTTTTAACACATGACGAACCACATATCAGAATAAACAGCAGACCTTACCGAACATAAAGGTGTAAAGCAGTCCCCTGTACAGTTAGCCGTTCCAGTTTTGAATTTGCAGTAAATTTCGACATGCATTGATGTCTCCAAATTTGGGCTTTAAGTTTTACAATGTGTTTAAATTGTTCCACATGATTTCATAACGGGCCAAATACAAAACTAGATGTACCGCATAGCGGTACAAAATATGACCGCCGCTCAGTCCTGTACATCCGTTCCGCGAAAATAAATCACACTTCAATTTGTCTCCATATTTTACTCCATCCCCACTCTTGAAACTTTTGTGTATGCTTGTTTGGCATGCCTGAGTGTGTATTAGTGCGGCTGCACAGAAAGTACCCTACTGGCTGAAAAGGTGAATAGATTGTAGAATAGCCAAAGAAGATGTAGAATTGTTATAAAACCTTTAAAATCTCTAAACAATCACAAGTAGGGCAGTTCATCACAGTTCATCCATTGCAACTGGATTGATGAAAGGTCACTTACACCTGTAGGCTACATTGTATTTGGGAAAAGCAAAAGGTATCAGCATAATGTTATTTATTTATTTATTTTTATGTATTTATAAACAAAAACATCTCTGTCAGTTCCATGCCGTTTTCAACAGCTATCAAAAACAAAGGTCATTTTGGATGGATGGATTTTTGTGAATGTTTCTTCTTCTCTAATTAAGATTTTAGTCATCTTTAGTTCATGTAATACTTTATTGTCAATGCACAAATTAAGTAACAGTAGTCTGAAACGTTATTGTTAATGCACAAATTAAGTAACAGTAGCCTAGTCTGAAACGAAATGCTGTTTTACATCTAACCAGTGGTGCAAATAACTGACATGTCCAAATGGGCCTTGATGAAATGCGCCGCTAGACTGTTCATACACATTTTAACGGGCCAAAGTTGAAAAGCTTTTGTCCGTTATTGTTAGTGCAAATATAGGCTGATTCATGTTCCCTTGCATTGTTTAACTGAGGTCCATGGCTAGTCTGGCTTTCATCAGACCAAGCTCAATCTTTTAAGAAATCAAAAATAAATAGCGGGCAGATCAGGCTGGGTTCACCCAGCCTAGTCCATAGGCACCGATATTGTTTAATTTTCCGATTGAGATATACACGCTCTGGCTATTCTAAATGCAAAATGCATCAGGGAGTTATGACAAAACGGTAACTAACAAACTAGATCCTAATAGAAAGTTGTTAGCTTCCCTAAGCTACAGGTAGGATTATAAGGTAGGCCTATTGACAACATAAATTGTCAATAGGCTATGCTGGCGACACAAATAAAATCTCCTTTGGAAACCAATGGCTTACGCCTTACAGTATCAAGCGGACTTAAACTGTCATATCGTGGCGAAAAGTTGTAATAACATTCACGCAGCTCCATGAGTCAAGGAAAGCGCGAATGAAGTAGCCACTTCTAAATGGGACCCACTACACAGTAGATTAAGGTGTTTTGCTAAAGCAGCCATAATGAAATGAAGGTGTCATTGTTTGGATACTTCACACTGCGTGCTTTTTTAATTTCACAGACTACAACTACCAAGCTGTAATCAAAGCACATCGATTCCCCTCTCACACCCTGCACGCACTTAAAACAAAAATAAACAGGCGCCTCAGTCTCACGCATGTATAGGCAAAACTGTATCAGACCGGTTGTAACGTTGGTAAATCTTCCATTGCACAGAATGATTTTGTAGCACGTGCAATAAATGACAGTCGAAAGATACAAACAGTGCTGCTATCAATTTGCTTGGTATAACGCATTTATAGTTTTCTACAAATGCAATCAATCAAATGCCTCCATCACTCAACCAACGCTTAACGGTAACATTACCTAGGTCCTTATTGATATTACAAGATTAACGCATACCTGCAGTAAAACCAAGCATGTCCGAGAAACATCCTTAGATTTATTTCCGGCTTCAAGAAGAAATGGGAATTACACTTCATGTGAACATCGTCCCTATCCTTATTAGATGTTCGCTGCGGTAAATTACAGTCCTTGTATGAAGCGCCCATTGTTTTTCCAACCCACTTTTAACTTCCAACAAAATTACGTCTCACTGCAACGATGCGCCATCTAGTGGACAAACGACTACTTCTCGCCAATACTGAAAATGCAGCCATGATGATGATGATGAATATTTATTTTGGCTTTCTTTTAATCCTACTGATTTTCATTTTTTACCGGGGGGCAAATCACAAATGAGTGATTATGAGCCAGGTTGATGTGGGCCCTTGAGACCAACATACCATAAAAGATTCACAGAGAACTGTGTCTGCCCTACCCTCCTTTCGGGGTCCAGTCCAGCGGGGGCTGCAGATGAAAACTAAAAATGACGGTTCCATGCTATCCATGTGGGGTACATGCTCACCAAGTTTTGTGTACCCCGGTCTTTCAGTGTCCCGGGAATCCTTGTTGGTGTACGTCACTAAATGTACACATAAATTATTTTATTGTAAGGCCCCCCATGAACGAAAGTACACAAAACTTGGCATGCATTCAGAGGGTGTCATAATGATCCTACACTTTTAATTTCGTGCAGTTTTGACCTTGTCAGCCAGAGATATTGAGATGAAAACACCTCATTTTTGCTTTTTAATTTTTAACTAGGTGGCGCTATACATGAAATAAGTGGTAATGGGATGGGTTGACATGCCCCTTAAGACCAACATACAAAAAAAGGTGGACCTCCTAGGCCCTACGGTTCTCGAGATATTCACAGAAAACTGTCTCCCGCCACCTACAGGCCAGTTGGTGTATAGTAACATAAATTAATTTATTGTGTGGCCCCCCATGAACGGAATTCCACAAAACTTGGCGTGCATACATAGGGTGTCATAATGATCCTACACTTCCAATTTTGTGCAGTTTTGACTATGTTAGGTCACAGATACCTTCAATTACACCACCTCATTTTTACTTTTTGTGTTTAACTAGGTGGCGCTATACATGAAATGAGTGGTTATGGAATGGGTTGACATGGCCCCTTGAGATCAACATACAAAAAAAAAAAATGGTCCTCCTAAACCCTACGGTTTTCAAGATATTCACAGAAAACTGTGTCTGCCCTACCCTCCTTCGGGGTCCAATTCAGCGGAGGGGCTACAGATCAAAACGAAAAACGATGGTTCCATGCTATCCATGTGGGGTTACATGTCCACCAAGTTTCGTGTACCCCGGTCTTTCAGTGTCCCGGAATCATTGACGGAAATTTGGGCGAAAAAAAAAAAAAAAAAAAAAAAAAAAAATCTGACTAAACCTATATGACGCTGCCACAAAGCGGCGGTCATAATAAATGTTACAAATATCGCCTAGATATTGGTAAATCAGAGGACGGCTGACTAAGAGTTTATGAAAGTAGCCTGATCACAAAATGCTAAGCATGCATCTAGGCTATTTGAGTTTCTTAAAGATGAGCTGTGCTTAAATTTAAATTGTTCAATACATGATTTCATAGCAGGCCAAATATAAAATAAATGTTATATATAGCCTAGATATCTGTTTTTATTAGATGATCAGATGATTTACAGTTATATGTAATATGTCATGTTTCATGTTTTTGTAATGTTTCATACAATGATGCAGGTCTACTGCAGTGAATAGGCTAAATACAACTTTGATAATTTTTATAGCCTACTACTGTATAGTTCACTTTGGCCTTGGTGCCCATGTGGCCTTTGTGCCCCCCACCAAATATGCCCAACTGAAGGCCAAGTGGCCTTGCCCCCAGAATGGTGAAATTCCAAGCCTGGTCACTGGCATGTTATATTTGGTGCTTGGTTAGATGTAGAAATTATAAGTAAAGGTAGAACGTGATCCAATGGTATACGCATTGTAGGAAATCCATGGATGTAACTTAGCTAACCTCACTTCGCTAGTAACATTAGCAGGTGCTGTATGGCACATATCGGAGTAAGCTACGTACTACATACAGCAAAATAATTTGTTTTTCGTAGGATTACGGTACATTCAATGAGCTAGGGAAAAGTGGGTTAAACATTTTTCCACCACGAAAGTCCAGAACGACACCTGGACCATTATTTCTTACTTTTGCTAACCGTTTCCCAGTTGTACACTACCTACCAGTAAGAAACCTGCATCATTATCATCACATCATTATTCCCAAACCCCCATAAAGACAAATGTGCTATGTCATGATGTAATACCATATAATACCATTATGATAATACATGAAATAGCAGGTACCAACAACAAGGCACATTTCTCTAAATAAGTTAAGATAACATCTCATATCAAATGAATTCAACAACGCTGGGGATTACATTTCAAGTACCTGTCTATCTTTATGTCTGTCTATTATTGTTGTGCAATGACAATGACAACTGCTAACGTTTTATAATGGTATTATATGGTATTACATCATGGCATAGCACATTTGTCTTTATTTAATACTTAATACTTTTCTGAGACCTGACTCCACTTTTTCTGACAGCGTTTTTTCTGAGACCTGATTTTCTGAGACCTGACTCCACTTTTTCTGACAGCATTTTTTCTGAGACCTGACTCCACTTTTTCTGAGGCAGATTGGTTTGAAGCAGTTTTATCTGAGGATGACAGAGGTTTTTCTTACGCTGAGGCAGTTTTGTCTGAAGATGACAGAAGTTTTTCTGAAGCTGAGGCAGTTTTGTCTGAAAATGACAGATGTTTTTCTGAGTCTGACACCTGAGTCTGGTTTTTCTGACGCTGAGGCAGTTTTGTCTGAAGATGACAGAGGATTTTCTGGCGCTGATGCAGTTTTGTCTGAAGATGACCGATGTTTTTCTGAGTCTGACACCTGAGTCTGAGGATGTCCTAAAATGAACACCGTACAGCTGTGATCTCAGCCTTTTCCACAATGCGAGCTAGCCCAGGGGAACAGGAGCAGAGGAGGGAAGTGTGTCAGCTCCACGTTCAGCATTCGCATTGGTAGTCACAGGGAAACAGGAGTAGGAAGGAGACGACAGTCCAGACCACAGCGAGGGAGTTGTTCGCAACCAAAACCCAGCATGAAGTGCACGGTTTGTACCGACCAGCGACGAGCAACTATGGCTAATCAGCAATGGTCAGGGATGGTACTAAAATATATTTTTGTTCATCAGGAAAACTCAATCTCAATCAAGAACACTCTCAATTCGCCTTATTCACATGGTGGCCATTGGCGGCTAAAATGAGGCTACAGGGTACACAAACCATAGGATTGTTATGTTCTATGCATTCACCTGTAGGTGGCATTAATTTTATAGTAAGTGTACCCTGTAGCCTCGTTTTGGTTTAAACAATGGCCGCCGTGTGAATAAGGCGAATACTCCCTTTACTTTGCTGTTTGCATCTTTATGTACATTAAAAACCAATAGGTCGCGACTGCAAAAGGGGTGCTATCTCTATAGGTAGATATGAACAACGTAGGCCTATGACTTATGGCCTGAAAAAAGTTCAGTCAAACGATTTTTTTTCACTTTAATCCCTGCCCTCATCCACTTCCTGAAGCTCTTCTTGCCAGTTCGACTCCTCTCCCAGTCCTCACTCTCGTATGATTCCAGCTGTGGAATATACAAAGACTTAGTAATGCTTTTGCAAAGGGACAACTACTTGACTCGGTCTCAGACAATTTTGTGATACGGAACTGTCTAGTGATGGGATGAGGATGCTCAGAGTGCAGCGTAGTGGGTGAAACATTGTCAGGAGCAGCACCATCAGAAACATGCACACCCGTACTAAGATGGATATGGCGGTAAGGTCATAGGTCACACTGAAAATCATCCATACCAACAGTAAGGCAGCCATCATCACAGAGACCAGAAAGCAGAGGAGGATGAGGAGCTCAAAAGCATTTATAGGCTTAGAGTAGACATCGACATCGACACTCAAATTTATTCTGAATATGTACAGAGAATTTTGGAGGACTTTGAAAAAGTACAAAATAACAATGTTGTAACACAGCAAGTCTGTGGAAGGATGTGCTAAAGCTGCAAAGGCTGCAGCAGAATACATCACACAAGCTGATAGGGAGGAATAGCTCTGTAGTGTAATGAATACCATTTTACACTCTGCACTAGAAAAACAACAGCCTGGCACTTTCCCATAAACCTCAGCAACCTGGAAACTTGCGACTGAGATGATCTGAGAGAGAAATTTATCAGGGAGATTGTGGTCAAGAAGGTACAGTATGTAGTCATGTGATCACATGAGCATTGCAACTTCATGTGATATATTGATAGAATTGTTAGTATGCTGACCAGGAAGCCAGGGGGAGAGAGGGAGCGAGGGCTGCCCGACAATAAAGTTCAGACCACCACCAAGTTCGTATTTATTTTATCACTCGAATTTATTCTGAATATGTACAGAGAATTTTGGAGGACTTTGAAAAAGTACAAAATAACAATGTTGTAACACAGCAAGTCTGTGGAAGGATGTGCTAAAGCTGCAAAGGCTACAGCAGAATACATCACACAAGCTGATAGGGAGGAATAGCTCTGTAGTGTAATGAATACCATTTTACACTCCGCACTAGAAAAACAACAGCCTGGCACTTGACACTTCAGCAGTGAGTGCAATGTGTACAAAGTCTGGTGAAGAAGGACAGAGCCCACTTTACTGAACGAGTACTGTGCAGCTTATTAAATGGCTATTTGCTGTGCAGCTGTAGTCTATCTGCTGTAGAAGATCGAGTCACTGGAGGTGCAATCAAAGACTAGTGGGTGGCCATTCAGTTGAACAGTGGACGATTGTACCTTTTGTCCAGCTACGACAACGCGGTCCGTTAGTGACCCATTTGAAAAAGGTCCCAAACCGGATTTATTTTTAAGAGGATATCTGCTGCAGAAGATCGAGTCACTGGAGGTGCAATCAAACATGCCGTACTGAGACCCTTCTGCCTTCCCTCCAATTACATTTTAAGAGTTTTACGCACCAACAAGCCAGCCAGCTTCTTAAAACTGAAAGAAATACCGATACCAGTATATCAGTAAATACTGATACCAAAACTGAAAGACATACTGATACCATAGTGGTATTTTAACGTAGGGACATGACGGGTCGTCTAAGCGTTTTTCTTCGACATAAATTGTGTATTTTGTATATATCCATTTTTGTAAATATTGTTTTAAAGTCTAGACTAAAACCAGAGTAGTTACTTTACATGATGAGCAGCAAAGGCGATGCATCTGATCCTGTCACAGGATGAGGCTATAAATCCTTCATACAGGATTTCCCCCAATAATGTCAACCCACCTCAAAGGCCAGAGGCAGACGCCTGATCTGTCAGTATATACTGTATATAGACAGAGAGAGAGAGAGAGAAGCAACATTTGGTGAGAATGACCCAGATATAAGGAATTAGTAATTCACATTAAATCAGACATAAAATGTAGTCTTAACCCTTAAAGGTGTACCGACGGAAATGTTTACAAATGAATGTCCTAAAGAATATCTGTGTTCTTACTGTAATGGATACTTGTTTATGCTGACTATCTTTGATTTAAAAAAATCAGTAAAAAAAAAGGTTATCTGGGTTCATTGAACAATCATTGAAATGTTCAAAACAGGGGCGGAGCCAGACATTGTAAACATTCGGGGCTTAGCCCATTTAATTTTTTTTTAAATAACCCCCTAACTACATAGTTCTAAGTAAAAATGTCAAGTTTTTTTTGCCTGAAATTGCACTGTGCCTATTTACAAGGGCATTGTTCCCACCTCTTTTGGGGTCAACCATCAAGTGCTGGACCTCTATAGAAAGCTGAGAACCTGTAGCTTTCGTAGGAAGCAGTCAAGATAACTGTGTGATGTACTGACAAAGAGCTACAGAGGCTAGAATATAGTTTTTTTCTTTCTGCCGGATTACAAGCATCTCTGAACTGACCACATTTCAGCCCTCTAGGTCACTTGATATCCCTTAGAAACACAACTAAGCCCTAGCAACCAGCTGTGTGCAAAAGTTGATCAATATAGAATGAAAATATGAGTGCTTTAGACTATTATTTGCCAAGGTATGCCCATGCGTTTTGTAAAATGCCTATGGATACTCCCCATAGGACTTTTTGTTATCCAAAATGCATACTGACAATCAAATGCACATGAACCCCTTTGTGTAGAAGCATAATCCTGGTCTCAAATGAAAGGTAACACTTTGAGGTTTCTTGTGGACTATTTAGATTGTATGTCAGGTGTTCTGATATAGACTGACTACACAAAATATGGAATAATTACAAAAAAAGTCTCTATTTTTGCATTTACTTTGTTGGTTCAACGAGTGTGTATAAGATAGACTATACATCTGTACAACTAATATTGGATAATACAACATGAAGATTCAATTTCTATGGATTCTTGTGAATATTTCAGTACCCAATATGAGGCATCTACTTATTGTGCTGCAGCTACACTGCAGCCAGAAGTCAGGGTATCACCAAAAGCGGAGGAGGGGGAGGGGGGCATTTTGGATCAAATTTAATTGAGACATAATAAAATTAATCTGAGAATGTAAAGCACTATACAGATTGTACATGAAAAAAAGTTGTCATTTTTGAATTCCCAAGAGTCAAAGCTTTGAAATGGTGTATAACATTACTATGCTACATAGCAATATGGTGCATACAATTGATTTAGAATGTTGGGGGAGGTGGGGGAGGGGGGTAACCGTCCCGCCGGTGGGACACTGAAAGTTATTTGGCTAAATAATGACTTTTAGTGAATTTTGTGTAAACTAATGGACACATTGAGACTTAAAAAATGTGAAACTAACATTCAACAGATTCAAGGTATCTGACTGGCACTACACTGTGACACAAAATTATAGTTTTGCAAAACCCTTATGTAGCACCAACCAGCAAATTCCTTTGTCAATCCTCTCCTAACTTGCTGACGAGCAAAGGCGATCCAGCCGATCCTGTCAAAGAGATTGGGCGCCTCAGCCCCATCCGTTTTCCGGCTGAGGGCTATAAATCCTTCACACAGGATTTCTCCCAAACCCCGATAATGTCAACACCCCTCAAGGGCCAGAGGCAGATCTGCTACTAAAGGACAATTAGGCTACACATTCACGTCACAGTCATCTGGGGAGCGGGGGAGCGGGGGTACTCCGTGCTACGTATATTTTCCTTTTTTTTTACATTTGCCAATCACACCCCTGTAATACTCCAGTGGCTGTTTACGATGTAATACTACTGTATTCCCATATCGTTAAGAATTATTTTGCGCATTTCCTCAGAATTGCCTGTGATATTATTTGTTCTTAAAATAACTTGTTTGGCAAACAGACATACATACAATCCGCAACTACTTCCATCTCTCTGTTTAATAAACTCAATGCACTCATTGACATTTCTTTGAATAAATCGAACATTAACTACTTCTCCATAACGCGCCAAGTACTGACAGACTAGATACCTTTGCAAAGAACTAAGATGTTCTCTAATTGTGCTACTGCGTGTAGTCAGAGTCCATTACATCAATGTGTAGATCCACAACTCCATCTACTTGCTCTTTTTTACTAATATAAATAGCTGCACATACCCAGTGATTACCATTAACATTAATAGGAATAACAATGGTATGATAACCCCACCAGTTCCTGCCACTTCTGGGTGTTGAAGGCATCCAATCATAATTGCTAACATATAAACTACCAAGACCTTGGGTAACAAATGTTGCTGGTACCCCAAGAATGTTTGCATGTCCAACTTCATTTATCAGAGAGCGTATGTAATTATCAATAACGGAGTCATTTAACCAACTGGAGCCAACAGTTAAACACCTCAAGTCCGCTGCACTTAAATTACATAAAACTCTCTGGACATCGGAATTTGCTACCATTGAATTATATTGGGTAACCTGACATGTTTGTGTACAAACGTGATTCTCTGTAAATACATTACAATCTAACACACATTCTTCTGAATTTCTATCAAAAATTGTAAAAATTGAGCTGCTACCAGCTATCAATTCCGAAAGTTGTTCCCATGAAATATTTTCATTTGAATCAACTCCAATATATAATCTTCCAGTCTGCCTATCCAGTCTAACTAACATCAAATGTGGCATCTTCTCTAGACACAATATCACGCCAGATAGTGTATATGTATATTTCTTAAAAATTGTGCTAACTGTAAAACTATCTTCAAAAGAACTACATGGACTATCGATTCCCACTATAACACTCTCTGGCAAATGGATAACAAATACTTCCTCACTTAATCCATTGCCGCTACATACTTTACATCTACTTTGTTCACTAATGGCAGAACTACTTAAAACAGTTTGAACATCCTGAAGATCTACAGTAGTTCTGACTAATAACACTACACTGTCTTTCACATTAGCCACTGCTCTATGTCCACACACTGCACAACGGAACACATGCATCTTTTGCACCTCAAAATTATTTCTAAGAAGGTTTGTGGCTTTGAATGTTTCCTGACATAACTGTTCAATAGCACAAATTCCCTCTTCAAAATGCACTGTCATGTTACACTCTTCAATAACCTGACTATTACAATTCAACAGTGCATTATATGTTTCAGTCAGAGCAGCTGACACCGTCAGTTTGTTTCGCTTCTATCTAAGTCTTCCACTGATCTATGGTAACCTGAACAGGAAGACATTAACAGCTGAAATAGGCAACTAAGAACTGTGGTGGTCTTGACATGGCTTTGAGGTGCTTCAATGCTTTCATCCCTGGTGGTCTTGACATGACTTTGAGGTGCTTCAATGCTTTCATCCCTGGTGGTCTTGACATGACTTTGAGGTGCTTCAATGCTTTCATCCCTGTCATCTGCACTACTATCAACTGCACTGTCAACTGCACTGTTGACAGTGTGACCGATAATGGCCTCTGTGACCGATAACAGACTTCTTTGTATACACCACAGAATTATTCTTGTTTACACCTACAGTTAAATACTGTCCACATGAAAATGACTTTCTTAATACTGACTTAAGCTGAGCTCTTGGAAGAGTTATAATTAAAATGTCTGGTGTCATGCCAAGTACTACCCCGCTGCTACTACTACACACACTACAAAGCAACGCTCTCAATTGTTCTTCTAATTTAGTTTGCACTAGTTCATCTATGCTTCCTGCCTCATGCATGTTTACAGTAAGAGCACAGGAAATACTTAAGTCCTTGCATAGATTGCATTCACCTGTGAATGTAAAGTCGTTCACTAGTCCTAAGTCTCTACACCAGCCTACAACTGGATACACTAAAGTCCATTACGTCATTTTGTTTGTAAAATTGTAGTTGCGTGAAACACTTTGATAGGTCCTCTAAGACTGGAATTATCTCTGACATTCGCACTACTCTACCTGTATTTTATTATTGTACTAAGAAGATTAACATATGACCAAGGTATATTACCATGTATGGGTTGCTCTGCATTTCTGAGTACTGCTTTCTGAAAGCATTGTAGATGCAAGAACGCCTGTGTTACAGCATTGAACCAACAATTACTAGCTGAATTTTCTATTTTTGACACTACGCTCACTAACTCTGTCTGCACTGTTTGAGGACAATTGTTATTAGTTTTACTGTTTAAGAACATAAATTTACCTTTTGGGGGGCTCTGGAACGACTTTTTTAGTTTATCGGGCATTTGATCTTTCTTATTCCAACCTTCTGTTGGCGGAGGGATGGTCACTTGTGTTTTTTTTACATACATTTATTCTTAACTTATCACAAAAATCTCGCTCACGAGCCCTGTACATCACAAATAATTTCTCAACAGCTTCATCTATTCTGAACTTCTCATTTTTAAAATGATAAAAATGATACCTCACACACAGACGTTGTGTCAGTTTTCACACATTGTGAAGATTTATATTTACATAGATTTCTTTGCAAAATATTGGACCAGATTGGTATTGAGGGGATAAAATTATCAAACATCTTCTCCAACAGAAGAGGGGTAAAATATTGATTCTTGCACTGTTTTTCACTACGCTCTACATCATTCATGGCCTGGGTTCTAATTTTATTAAAATACGTTAAAAAGGGTGACTTTGGAACATCTGGCAGATTTTCCTGTTCTTCCAGATCTTCTTCATCTAATAACACATCTGACTCATTTAATTTCTCGATGTTTGCTTTCAGTTTTAAAACACTCTCTGTTACTACTGTGCTTATTTTTTCACTAGCAAGAATTACACATATCTGGTGGATTAATTCAGATGCATCATCAATATTTGTACAATTAAGTAAGGCACTGAACATATACATGCCAACATTATATCTATCACCTTTGCCATTAAATGCTTTCTTACATAGATCGCTAGCTTGTTTCATTAGATGACTTTTACAAGCCCTAATGACTGTAAATTGAAGGTCATCAGCAGTTGCTGTGCCTGTTACAATTTTCCAACAACGACCTAAATAATCTTCCATTGTCTGTCTGTTAAAAACTCTTGAGGCTGCTTGAAGTAACACTATTGACCTATCACTTATTATTTGGCAGGGTTGAGTATTTCTTGTAAATATCTTTCGTTCATACTCTTGGAGGCTTACTAACAGATGTTCTATGGCAGTTTGTGTGTGTTCCTCACTAATCATTAATGCCACTGGTACTGATAGGTTTGGTGTTGCTGGATCATAAATTGTTATTTCATAATATAGGACTCTTTTCTTGGTTATTATAGACTTAATTATACCACCTGTAGCATCCCAACATGCTGGGCATGTTCGGGTAAGCTCATGCCACAAGCGTACTCCTGCCTCACTGAAACATATCACTTTAAGAGGGACTGCCTGTATCACCTGAATGAAACCCTATATTACTTTTGATTCATCTTCCTCTTCTAATTTTATTTTAAGTTTTCTAAGTGCTGTCACTTCGTCTTCATCTAATAGCTTATCACATCTCCAACGTGACTTGATTTTGCCAAGTGTTTTACTGCATGACCCTACACCAGTTCTGTTATAGGCTGACAGCGACCTTTTGTCTGCATTACCTAAAAGATTTAAGTAAATTTCATAAGGTTTCATTGACTGCAGATGCTTAGCTAGGTTTTTACGCTTTGTGCCTCGGAATGGCCGTGCCTTCACAGATGGTACATGATTAACATCCCCTGCATATATCACATGACATTTAAGATCATCTTTTGTTTCCATGGTTATTTTAAAGGTAACTGGGCATGATTTATGTCCACAGTAACCAGAAATGTTAAGGAACGGCGAAGCTGAATTTCTTTTACTAGCATGGTTGAAGTAATGTCGTTTAAACATTAACACACAATAAGGATTAGACTCCTTCAATTTCCCTGCAAATACATTCAACCAGTTGTTATTTCGGAAACAACTAACATCATCATTATATCTATAAACTTTTTCCCACTCATGTCTTTCTAATGTAAATACTGCTTTCTCTTCTAACTTATATGTAAATGTACCTAAACAGGATTCTTCTCCTAATACAGTATGTAAAGTTTCTTCACTAATTTGACTCGATAGCTTGTCATCTACATCTACATGTTCTTCTTCTGCCACTTCACTTTCACTTTCCTCCATGCTATCTATAACAAAATCGTTGCCGTCACTACTGTTATTATCTAAGTTGTTCCCAAATTTGCCATTGTGTAACAAGTTGGTGCTCTCTACACAGTCTGGACCTATACCAGCATCAGTATCTGAACCAGAGCCTAATAAGTCATCATTTGGTGCAAACTCTTCAGGATTACACGGTTGAGACTGCTTTTCACTATTCACAAGATTTCTTACATTTTGGCGATTCTCCTTCCATATGACTCGTAGGAGAAAAGCACTTCTTTTTAGGTCCGAGGAACGACCATGTGGCCAGTTTAGAGACTTGGCAACTAGCTCCCAAAACCCTTTCTGGTGTATGCTATTATTTTTCAAAAGCTGTTTAATTGTCTCTGACACACGCGGACGACAATCCCCCCCAATTTTTTTTCAGAATGCGGTTCACCTACCTCTGATGAATAGATGACACCGATATGGGAGATAGACATTTTTTACTTTTCTTAGCCTAACAACTTTTGCGTTGACAGTGTAATTGCATTGTGCGAATATAGTTCAATAGGTCATTCGGTTTGAGGCCTGCTGGTGCCACGCGGACGACGATCCCCCCAATTTTTTTTCAGAATGCGGTTCACCTCCTTCTGATGAACAGATGACACCGATATGGGAGATAGACATTTTTTAGTTTTCTCAACCTAACAACTTTTGCATTGACAGTGTAATTGCATTGTGCCAATACAGTTCAAAAGGTCATTCGGTTTGAGTCCTGCTGGTGCCACGCGGACGACGATCCCCCCCAATTTTTTTTCAGAATGCGGTTCACCTACCTCTGATGAATAGATGACACCGATATGGGAGATAGGCTAAGAAAACTAAAAAATGTCTAACAACTTTTGCGTTGACAGTGTAATTGCATTGTGCCAATACAGTTCAATAGGTCATTCGGTTTGAGGCCTGCTGGTGCCACGCGGACGACGATCCCCCCAATTTTTTTCAGAATGCGGTTCACCTCCTTCTGATGAACAGATGACACCGATATGGGAGATAGACATTTTTTAGTTTTCTCAGCCTAACAACTTTTGCATTGACAGTGTAATTGCATTGTGCCAATACAGTTCAAAAGGTCATTCGGTTTGAGTCCTGCTGGTGCCACGCGGACGACAATCCCCCCAATTTTTTTTCAGAATGCGGTTCACCTACCTCTGATGAATAGATGACACCGATATGGGAGATAGACATTTTTTAGTTTTCTTAGCCTAATAACTTTTGCCTTGACAGTGTAATTGCATTGTGCCAATACAGTTCAATAGGTCATTCGGTTTGAGGCCTGCTGGTGCCACGCGGACGACAATCCCCCCAATTTGTTTTCAGAATGCGGTTCACCTCCTTCTGATGAACAGATGACACCGATATGGGAGATAGACATTTTCAATAGGTCATTCGGTTTGTAATAATTCCATTGTGTAATTCCATTATGCCAATACAGGTCAGTTCGGTTTATTGCTTGGTTATACCACAGACGACAATACCCCAAAACCCCCCAATAAGAAAAAAAGACAACATCCAACATGGCTTTACATTTTCTACATTTTACTACTATGAGCAGTAATACAAGCATACACTAAAATGCTACTATGCACCATAAGGACAGAGAAACAGAAGTAGGTATAAAACACATCAGCATCAGCCATTATTGAAGGAAATGAGTGGAATGAACAGCAACATACAACTTTGTACACAGGTACATTGTTCTGCGGAGTGTCCATGGCATACAGCATCTTCTTAAAGGTTTAAAGATGCTGTAGGAGGGGGTGATGGGCAGCACAAGGCGGTTGGCATCGGGCTGGGGTGGGTAGCTGGGGCTGGTAGCATGAAGACGGTGGGGGGCAGCATGAAACACATGGCGGGTACAGTGTCCTAGGAGGTGGTGAACACACACACACACACACACACACACAGAGGGTTAATACTGCAGAATTTGGCATAATTCAAGGCTTTTTCTGTGCCCCTGCTCTGACACCCACTCATCAACAAATAACTGTTTCATCCACTGCTATTTTTATTAAATTATTATAAAATATAATACAATGCTTATGATGAATTCATGTATGTGTTACTCACTTTGAGCAGGCAAGCCTACCTTTTAGCGCGAGTATTGTTGATATCAATGTCAAGAGACCATCACGCTATTTTGTGCTATTATGCTTTCCCATCGCGAGTAGCGATTTATTTCTAAGCTTAAGCATCTACCTTTATATCAAGGTCAAGCGATCGCGAGTAGCGATATGTAATGTGAAGAGACCATATTTTGTGCTATTATGCTTTCCCATCGTGAGTAGCGATTTATACCTTTTATCGCGAGTAGCGATATATATGTACCGGTATATTCTCGGGCTTTTATTTTGAATTTTTAACGTCTCCCATCCAGACAATCAAACAGGATGTGTGCTTCTTAGCAAAACCTTATTTAGGCTTATTTAGGCTGCCGTCTCCCTAGTGGTAACAGGCATGCCATGTTTATTTTGCTTGTAAGAGTGAAGCGGCCGTATAGTTTTTGGTCTCAACGAACGCAAGCAACTTACAGGCCTGCAACGAGGGTGACATTTTAGTTTGATAGGGTACATTTATCTTTTCACATTAGAGACTGTTAATGCATTGTGTGTGTATTTCAAGGGTTGCTTATGCTATTTGAATGTTTGCCACTGAGTTTCATACTGGAAATATTGGTTTGACTATGAGAGCACTAGGTGCCTAAAGGTGATGTATATCATTTAAATAATATTTGAGTTAGGTAAAAAGATTCAATTTGGGATATTGTCCTTTGAACTGAAGGGTGGTAAATGCTTTAAGATTTGATACCTACATGTAATTTCATTTATATTTTAGCCAAGTAAAAGCTTTATATTTTTACAATACTTTTTGAAGTGTTGATGTTTTCATTAGATCTTAGATACTTAAAAAAGAGTGATTACAAGTTCATAGAAGCTTATATCTCAAAACCTTAAAAAATACAATTACTACTTATAAGTTAAAAGAACTCAGGGCGTCCCAACGAGTGAGTTATAGAACTTATTAATGAGACATGCCCATTACTGCGGCATTGGGGCGCTACATTAAGTTATGTGTACATTTAGTGACTGTACACTCATTGGCCTGTAGATCGTGGTGCACACATATACACACGCACACACACACACAGGCACGCACATACCATCAGTATCGGCAATTACAACGGCCGATACATAATTACAAATTCAGTAGGATTAAAGGAAAACCAAATATTCATCATAATAATTTGGCTGCATTTCCAATATTGGTGTCACGTAGTCGTTTGTCCACCAGATGGCGCATCGTTGCAGTGAGACGTAATTTTGTTGGAAGTTAATCTAAAGTGGGTTGGAAAGACACTACGCTTCCTACAAATACAAGACTGTAGTTTACCGCAGAGAACATCTAATAATGGTAGGGTGATTTCTGCATGACATGTAATTCCCATTTCTTCTTGAAGCCGAAATAAATCTGAGAATGTTTATCGGTAGGGTTGGGCACTGAAACACGGTTCTAATATGGCACCGGTGCCGACACAAACGGTAGTAACTGCATCGAATAACAACGTGGATTTCGGTGCCTCATTTCGGTGCTTAAATAGCGTTTTTTCTAATGAATTTTTTTATACGAGGCATCACTGCATGTCATGCGCCATCTCTAACGTCTTGCTCTGATAGCAACACATCCAGATACAGTTAGCTAACATATGATAAACACTGGATGTATAAACCAGAGGGGTGCACCACATGAGTGGACAGTGTTTGACAGCTTGTGTGAGCCCAAGTAGCTTACTTTAAAGCGATATCGCAAGCTCCTGTCAAAATCTAGCAGTGGGCCTAACTACACACAAGCAACAGTAGGCTAGCCTAGCCTATACGTTACACAATATCCTTGCGAATGCGCTAACTGTCATTTATTTGAAATGTTATCAGCAAAGTTGTAAGGTGAACTTTATTTCACGGTGTGTTAAACAACATAATGGCAGGATATTAATCTTTCATGTGCATGAGGTCCATATAGCATCACAATGAATATGAAGATCATGTTAAAAGTTAGCTGGCTAAAACATGTGTGTGTGTCTGTGTGTGTGTGTGTGTGTGTGAAGTATCCAAACAGTGATTGAACGCTTTCATTATGGCTGCTTTAGCCACAGACCTTGAGCTACTGTACAGTGGGTTCCATTTAGAAGTGTCGCTTTCCGTGATTCACACAGCTGCATGAAATGTATTACTACTGATATGCAAAACTTTTCGCCAAGAGGTGGCATTGGTAAGCCATTGGTTCCCAAAGGAGATTTTATTTTGGTCGCCAGCATAGCCTAGTGACAATTTATGTTGTGTAATAGGCCTAGCATAGGGCCTACCTTATATAGCTTATAGTTTGTTAACAGTCACGGTTTTGTCATAACTCCCTCTATGCATTTTTGCATTTAGAATAGCTCTGAAAACGGGGGCGAACACGTCGCAGGGGGCGGCGCCAGTGCGTGGATATCTCAATCACAAAATTAAACAATATTTCTATCGGGCGCCTACTATGGACTAGGCTGGGTGAACTCAGCCTGATCTGCCGGCGATTCCTTTTCGATTTCTTAAAAGATTAAGCCTGGTCTGGCGAAAGCCAGACTAACCTTGGACCTCATAGTTGCAAAATGCAAGGGAACATAAATCAGCATACAGTATTATTTGCACAAACAATAACGGACAGTAGCTCTTCAACTTGGCCCGTTAAAATGTGTATGAACAGTCTAGCAACGCATTTCATTAAGGCCCTTTTGGACATGTCAGTTATTTGCACCACTGGGTAAATTAATTTGTGCATTGACAATAAAGCTGAATATCATATGAACTAGATGACTAAACTTATGCATATGTAGATGAAGAAACATTCACAAAAATCCATGACATGACCTCTCTTCTTGATAGCTGTTGAAAACTGCATGGAACTGACAGGGATTGTTTTGTTTAATAATAAATAAGTAAATACATTATGCTGCTACATTCTGCTTTTCCCAAATACAATGTAGCCTACAGGTGTACCTTTCATCAGTCCAGTTGCAATGGATGGACTGTGATGAACTGCCCTACTTGTGATTGTTTAGATATTTTAAAGGTTTTATAACAATGCTACAAATTTTTTGGCAAGTGCTACAAATCTATTCACCTTTGCAGTGCCAGTAGGCTACTTTGTGTGTGGCCTGCAAACACACATTCCAAACAAGCATACACAAAAGTTTCAAGAGTGGGGGATGGAGTAGAAGATGGAGACAAATTCATTAATATGATTTATTTTCGCGGAATGGATGTACAGGACTGAGCGGCGGTCATATTTTGTACCGCTATGCGGTACATCTAATTAATGTATATTATAAGATATGTCTTGCTGTTACTTTGTTTTCAGCAGGTTTGTCAACAGGCTAAACTCATTTGTTTTGTTTTTTTGCTGGAAGTTCCTCTATCTCATCACTAGGTGGCACCAGGTTGTAAACTGGTTGTATGTGTTTCTATCTGACACACACGCTTCCACGCTCAACATTTAGAAGTCAACTTTAATTTTTATGTTTTCATGTTTATGTCGGTGGAAAAAGTGAAGACCATGTGTGAAATCGCCCACTTTTGCACAGGAAACGCACGCACGCACGCATGCACACACGCACACACGCACACACACACACACACACACACACATAATAGCCTGCTCTCTCAGAAGCTGAAAGAGGAGAGAGATCTCTCTTTCTGCGTCTCAGAGTGAAAACACTCCTGCTGCTCATCACCTTCTCGCTGATCCCAGGTCTGTGAAAACAGAAATCGTACCTTTGTGCCATTTACATGATTGGGTTTCTTGTGTTTGTGATGCTGCATGGACGAACACACATAATATATCGGCAGCTTTGTTGTACTTTGTCATCTGTGCTTGTGTTACAGTTGTGTTACAGTACAGATGTGTGTGTGTGCGTGCGTGAATGGCTGTGTGTGTGTGTGCGTGAATGACTGTGTGTGTGTGTGTGTGTGGTACTGTACCTGGCAGAGTCCCCAAAGGAAGGGCTTGACATAGAGCAGCTGTCTGTATAAGGGCTCCTCCACGCTCTCTCCCTCCAAGTCGATATGGAACCCAGCAGTCGGTAGCACAATGGGAGGATGATTCTCAAAACTCTCTAGCAGGTCCACTAAGGCCCCGACACACACAGACACACACACACACACACACACACACTCACAGAGTACACTCAAGTGCTAGTCATGATATGCGTTTTGTAAGTGTAGTAATGTGTGATTTATTAAATATTCTCTCACTCACTCGCTCACAGATTCCACAAGCAAATAGTTCCCCTATTTCATCACTAGGTGGCACAAGACTGTGTGTCATGTGTTTCTATCTGAAAAACTCTCCCATGATCACATACACTTTCCTACACACACAGGGCTCAACACTTAAACACTGTAACTGTTTTCTGTAACTGCATCATGTTTCATGAGTTTGACTTAAGTGTTAATTTGACTGTCTTGGTTTATATACGTATGTATGCATGTGGTGTTTCGTTTTTGCATAAAGAGTTGTCGTGTTTATGGTGGTGGAAAAAGTCCAGACCACGTGTGAAAAAGCCCACTCGTGCACACACACACACACTGTAAAAAATGACACTACATCTTACTGCAGTAACACAAGTATACTTTACTTACTATAGGCTGACCTAGTGTTCTTACTAGAGTAACATTAGTAATGTGCCGAACTTGCAACAATGGGGTCTAAAACTTGAGATACATGAGTAAGCTTCACAACTCAGACCTGAGTAAACTGGACTCACGCAGTGCACACGCGCACAGTTAGCAGAGGGAGCATTCTGGATTCCACAGCCAACGGTCGGCAGTGTTACGGTGGTGCTGACTTTTGGGATGGGAGTGTAACGCAGCTTCACCAGTGACTTGCTCTGTCCGGTAAGTTTACAGTATGTATTAATGTGTCAAATGTTTACAGTATAGGTTGAACTAACAGCATTTGTGCAAAACTGTACATTCGGTTTCATTAACAGCTGGGGTAATGTTAAGTTCAACTTGCTAAGTGGCCGATATATGCGCTAGCTGCTAACAGTTTGCAGCTAACTGATAGCAGCTAGCTTCTATACGAGTTAACACCAAAGATCTTTGTTAACACTGCCTCAGACCATGCAGAGCAGAAAACAAATATTCTAGGTATTCAAGCCCTTTGATATTTTTTTATGTTATCGGGTTATGAGGAAGTGGTGGCGCCTGGGGTCTAGAACTAGGCTGTATAAATTTGCCAATAGCAGTTGTCTTCATGAGCTCTCTTAATGAAGTTTAGTTCTAACGTTAGCCATTTCTCATGAGAAACGCTTGCTAGCATGCTAAGTTGATTCAAAAGTGTAAAGATTAAACTGTGTATGGTTTACGTCGATATTCCTACTGTATTGATAAAACAATTAGGATAATTGGACTCATAACCTTACTGACTGAGAAAGCCATGGTCTTTTATCTAAAATCTTTCGTTGTGATTTAGCAAGAGGACTTAGGTTGCAGTGTGTGGAATTTTAACGAATGTGCTGTTATTGAGGTGCAAAATGGCATCCATATAATTCCAAAGTATGATTGACATTTTAAATTCTATTGTGATAAATGTACTAGGCCTGAAGCAATAGAGAAAATTAAGTTGCCAAATCATAATATTTTTAGCTTAACAGTATTAATTAGGTCTCTGGAGAAATAATTTAAATGAACATTTAATGTGATAAACTTAATCAGCTGTTAAACATGGCCAATAGATGCATATTGATAATAATTTTGCCCTCTTTTTCTTTTTGCAGTTGGAAAACTGAAAATGCAGAGCAATGAACTGGACATGTAAGTTGTGCTTGTTTGGATGTGAAGTCAGAGGTCAGTTGCTCAAACACTACTGATTGAAACATGGAGGTTACACCAGAATACTTTAAAAAAAAAAACTGCAGAAGGTGGTGAAAACTGGCCAACGATCACCCGGTTCCTCACTCCCCTCCATCAAGGCCATCCAGGGCAAGTGATGCTTGCGTAAGGCGCGCAGTATCATCAGAGACTGTTCTCACCTCAACCACAGACTGTTCACCCCACTCCCCTCTGGGAGGCGTTACAGGTCTCTCTGCACCCGAACCAGCAGGTTCAGAGGAAACTTCTTCCCTGCGGCTGTCACCCTACTGAACTCTAGCTCTGCATCCCGGTGACAACCAACCAACTAAGCCCCCGCCCAATGCCTCCTTGCCTGTGCCTGTTGAGGTGTCCACCATGACCATGGAAACCTTGACGGGGGACACCCAACCCCCGCGGACAATTGCACTACCCTATTCCACCCATAGTGTTCTATTTATTTACAAATGTACATACTGTAATTACACTTATACCTGGCATTTTCTACTGCTCTTCATACTATTCATCCTGCACATACACGTATTCTTACTACTGTTATAATGTTACTGTTTCTGCACTACAGTACTGTTACCACACTGCACATAGCTGTATACTGTACATATATGTCTATATGGTTCATACCGAATATCCATATTTATTCTGCTAATACACTGCACATATTTATACCTAATTTATATTACTCTAAACCACCTTCTGTAAAACCAACTGTATACTACTGTTTACACCGCATATTTCTTATCCTGTCTATGCACCACCTGTCTTTGTATATCAGATTGCATTTTTTTGCACTTCTAGTTAGATGCAAACTGCATTTTGTTGTCTTTTGTACTTGTACTCTGCAAAATGACAATAAAGTTATCTAATCTAATAGTGCCAACTATTTGTGTATATTCTGCAAGTAAACTTTACTATCCAACATAAAGTACCCTTTACAACTTAAAGTAAGGGTAACTCATTTAACAGTAGTAAATACAACTTTGTTTCAAGTAAGCTTTACTTGAGGGCATGAAGTAAACTTTACTAGTTGGAAGTAAGTAACCAGAACTTTAAAGTCTTAAGTAAGGATAACTTCTTCTAAGTAAGCATTACTTGTAGACATCAAGTAAACATAACTTGGAAGAGAAAAGTTTTGTTTACTTAACTTATTTAAGGCAACGAGTTTCCACCCTTTTTTCAAGTAACCATTACTTATTATTTTTTACAGTGCATATATATACACACACACACACACGATATATATATATATATATATATATATATATATATATATATATATATATATATATATATACACACACACACACACACACACACACACACACACACACATACACATACACACACTCACACACACACAGACATAATAGCCTGCTCTCTCACAGTGTGCTTAGTGTATCCCCTCATCTCACTGTGTTATTGCTGGAGAAGCTGAAAGAGAAGAGAGATCATCTGAGTCTCAATGAAAACCTGGCCTGACATGTACAGGGGGAATGTTAAGTATCCTAAATGTGTAGTTATAGCCAACAGAATATTTGATCATTTTTTAAAGTCATGCAAATGGAATATGGACAAATGTAATATTTGCACACCACCCCATAGATCTGTCCAT
Source organism: Alosa alosa (assembly GCF_017589495.1). Classification (NCBI taxonomy): domain Eukaryota; kingdom Metazoa; phylum Chordata; class Actinopteri; order Clupeiformes; family Clupeidae; genus Alosa; species Alosa alosa. The sequence continues at coordinate 15,070,297 of NC_063195.1, forward strand.
GAGGCTACATGTCCTCTGAAATATCTGTGCACCCCATAGATCTGCCCGATGAGACTACATGTCCTCTGAAATCTCTCTCTCTCTGTCTCTCTTTAGCATGTGTGGAACTTACACAGATAACTAACACAGATTAATCTCCTATACTATTAGTACAGTAAATCAGGAGAGATGAGCTGTCGATCAGACTTGATCAGATACACAGAGGACAGAGGACAGAGGAGAACACATGCAGCCATGGCAACAGTAATATCATGTGGCGTATAGTGACCACTAGGTGTCTCTCTCACACTTCCCAACACCAGCACTTCAACTACCAGAGCAGACCATCTATCTATCTATTTATTTATCTATCTATCTATCTATCTATTTAGACATAAAGTGGACGTGAATTGGTTTGATTGCAGATCTCTTTTTCTGTTCAATACTCCCAGGAAATAAACAGCCATGACATTGCGGTCATGTTGACTGGTGGTCACTGTGTTCACAATATTAGTTCCTTTGTGGTCACCACTCTTGTATGTCCTTCCCCCCTTATGAGTTCACTCACAGATTCCACAAGCAAATAGTTCCCCTATTTCATCACTAGGTGGCACAAGACTGTGTGTCATGTGTTTCTATCTGAAAAACTCTCCCATGATCACATACACTTTCCTACACACACAGGGCTCAACACTTAAACACTGTAACAATATTAGTATTGCTGTTCTTTTGTGGTCACCACTCTTTTATGTTCCCCATCAAGTCTCATCTCAAGTGCCAGTCATTAAATTCAGCCTGGGAGATAAGTTCAGCGTTCAGGCCATTTTTTCCAGAACTGTTGTGAGGGATGACCTTATATGTTTTGACATGAATGTGTAGTTATAGTTCACTGAATATTTTCTCTTTTTTGACATTTTGCAAAGGGAATATGTAAAAATGTCTCCCTATGCAGCGATACCCCATAGATCTGCCCATGTGGCTCCTGTGGGGCAATGGCCTGTATCCAGGGAAGTATCCAAAGAAGCATTAAACTGTGTGAGAAAACAATAATGCGAAGCTAACCGTTTCTCTCTCTCTCTCTCTCTCTCAAACACACACACACACACTCTTCACCCTTTTAGTTGGTCAGCATGGCCAGTACATTTGCCAAGGGTTACACACAGGAAGGAGTAGCCAAACCACACAAGACCAAATAACGTGTGAAAATTACACACTCATCCACCGCTCATATGACAGTGTCTTTATCCGTGTCGTTAGATTGACTTCTCATGTTGTCTCACTGAGCTACGCCAAAGGACACAATAAAAGCCTCCTGTTCATCTTAAGGATGAAGACACTAACCTTCCTCCTTCTCCTCTACCTGAGTTCAGGTAAGTGTCTTCACTGCAGAGTGACGTTGAGACAGACCACTGCTGCTTTCATTTCTCATAGTCCCTCTGCTCCGACAGAACTGGTTATCACACAAGAGGACATGACTGTGTTACACTAGTGCAGAAGAGAAAGAGAGAGATAGAGAGAGAGAGAGCTTCAGAAGAGGCACTGCACATGGCCTTCAGCATGAGATGTGAGGAGATTTGAGATGAGATGAGGTTTATGTCGATTTACGTTACAGTACTTCACATGAAAATCCAGTGTGCCCAAATAATATTGTCTAAAGATGTGACTGCTGTGGGGGCCTGCTGGTAAGGTACTATTTGAGTCCTTTGGCATCAGGTGTGTTTTAGTAACCGAGCCGTTGCGCCGTTTTCGTAGTTTTCCTCTTCGGTACACATTTTATTGATTCCACCATCATTAAATCACACACAAATTTACTTGGACCAAAAGGTACTTGAGACTCCAAGATTTCTTTCAAACGCTCTCCCTTCCTTCTCTGCACTTTGTGCCATTTGACAGAATACAGATAATGTACATGAGGATATGATGTGTGATAACTGTATGCAGATTTGATTGTAGTTCACAGGAGCATGTTATTTTGGTTGATTGACAGGTGGTGTGCTCATGTTGAGAGTGACAGGCTACACTGGTGGAGCTGTTGTCATCAAGTGTAAATACGACTATGAGTATCAACAGAATGAGAAGTATTTCTGTGATGGCAGAGCAACATTTGGATGCACTGATCTAATTAAGACTGACCTTAAAAATCAGTGGGTGAACACTGAGAGGTTCTCTCTGTATGACAACACCACTGGAGGATTCTTCATGGTGAGATTCAGACACCTGACCCTACAGGACACTGGGGAATATCACTGTGCTGTGGATTTAGGGTTTTCTATCGACATATATACAGAAGTGGATTTGAACATAATGGAGGGTGAGTATTAAGATTACAAACATTACTAAACCAAGTATGTTCTAAATATAATAGCTTTCTTTAACCATGTCATATTAATTACCTGAATAAGGCTCTATTAGTTACCCAAATAAGTGAACAAACAATATCATACCATACCATATGTCTGGGTCACCATAAATAATGTGTGCACCTCATATTACATGCACATGTAAATTGTGTGATGTATATGAAAAGTTTCTATTAATATACAGTATCATTCAACCTTTTCATTAACCAATTCATCATGTGCTTTATCTGTGTGCTTAAACTCAAACTTAAACTCTCTCTCTCTCTCTCTCTCTCTCTCTCTCTCTCTCTCTCTCTCTCTCTCTCTCTCTCTCTCTCTCTCTCTCTCTCTCTCTCTCTCATGTAGTGATCAGATGATTGCTGTAACAAAGCCCTTAAACTGTCTGCCTATGAGGGAGAAACAGTGAATATCAGCTGCAAGTTCCCACAAGAGTTCAAAAGCAAACCCAAGTATTTCTGTAAGGAGGATGGAGATCTGGGATGTAAGTACAGACTATCAACTCCAGAGGACCAAACCTGGGTTGGTGATGAGAAGCTCTCTCTCCATGACAACAGAGATGGAGTCCTGACTGTGTCCATCTCCAGCTTCAGCGCCAGTGATGCTGGGTCATACTGATGTTGAGTGGACATGGGGGATTATGAGGCCTTGATCACAAATGTACAGCTGACTTCAACCAGTAAGTTCAACACACCAATTTCACTCACTTTATGATCACTTCAAATACTTGTATCTGAAATCTGCATGGCAATGTTTTTCAAAAAAAAAAAAAAAAAACTAAATCAATGTTGTTCTATCATACAGTATGTGTGACTATGACATTGTTTAGTTTTTAAAAGGCCGTTGATGCAACTCTGTCTGACCTGTATGAACACCATCAATATGACTGGACTCTTTGAGGGAGACACAGCCAACATCAGCTGCCCTTACCCACGAGGCTATGAAGACAAGGAAAAGTTCTTCTGCAGGGAAGAGAGTCCTGTGAGAGACTGTGTGGATCAAATCACTGTCAAGAAGACGAGTACCTGGTTGGTCAATGGAATGTTCTCTGCTTTTGACGATGATGTCACTAGGAACTTCAAGGTGGAGATGAAAGGCCTGACAGCAGAGGATTCTGGGATATACTGGTGCGAATTTGACAGAAAATGGAAACCTGCCAACTACACAAGGTTCATCTTGTTTGTGGGTAAGTGATTTGGTTACATGTATTTTGGCTTGACTATACCCCCCTTGACTATACACACAACATCAATGTTTTTTCTACTTCAGGAAAACATACATTAGTTCCCACAGAAGCCAGTCAAATGACGAATATATCTTCGTCATCTTCATCAACATCATCTTCATCAACATCATCTTCATTATCATCAACAGCAGCAACAAAATCACCATCACTACCAACAAATGCTTTATCTAGTACAATCTATTTGCACTTTGATAAACTGTATATTTTATCATAAATATATATATATATATGAAATTTGCTCTACCAGTATTTTTTGGTCTGTCTGTCTGTCCCTTCTCCAGGCGTGTATCTGGTCGTCCCAGTATCTTTGAGTGTAACAGCACTGATCATCATCATCATCATCATCATCATCATCTGGAGATGCAAGAGAAAGATGACACATGGTACACTGAACACCCACACATGTATGTACACAAAACAGCTAATCATACCAAACGCACACACACACACACACTCACACACACACCTACACACACACACATACACACACACACACACACACACACACGCAGTGGAAAAAAGCATTATTAGCACTTCCTCTTTCTGTGAAAATACACAGCAGTTAACAACGTAATGTGCATCTATCAGCACCTTCCACGTATGAACTCTTTCCTTCACTTATGGGCCTGGTATAGGCTTTGTCACTTGAGAATTGCGTCCATCATTTTAAGGACATTCCATTGATGAGGAAGTTGTATTCTATGGCCTTAATTACATCATGATATATGATAAGGCTTAGCATGACATTGACATTTTAGATGATGCAAAGGACCACAGATGTAAATTAGCTTGAACTGTACATGGCCCCTGACAAATAAACTAAACTAAAATTATGAGGAAAGAGGAAACGGCAGACTGACCGATTGAGGAGTGTCGTAAAATATATAGCAAGTCCCTCCACTCGGCGGCCATATGACAACGCTTTTTGGGCACTCGTCGGGCATCCATTTCAGCAGAAATGTGCGTGCGCAAGGCTTCACAACATCAATCTTGCTCCAGCGGCGAGATCACAACACATGATTGGCACAATGTCTTCACAACACACCATATGATTGGCTCAATGTATTCACATCACACCACGATTGGCTCAATGTATTCACATGTCGACGTTTTGCCGAGGAAGGGGTGGGATATGTGTAGACAACAGCCATATTGGCGTGACAAACTAGCCCCATGCATTTCTATTAAGTATTTTTTGTAGTTGAGTGCTGTGTCTCCACATTAGAAAGTCTCTGCTTGTGTTGTGTCTAAGAGTAGGCTACAGAATGATGCGTTCTGAGGCTTACCATGGTATGCGGAGTATCAATGGTAAATGAGTGAGAGGTCTGATTAGCCTGTGTGTGCTTCATCTTTTCTCTTTGCCTTCCTCATCTTCCTACAGTGTCTGAGTCAGTATAGGTACCCCAGCCGTGGGAGAGACTGCAGCAGGCAAGAGGTTTGCATTTTGTAACACTTTACATAAATACAGAACCCATGTAGCATTATATAAATATATACTCATGCTCATAATGAATATACAGTAGCGACTGACAAAACTGTATGTTATTGATATTGAAATGTGCCCTGTCCTGCCCTGTCTGCGCGTAGGAAGGAATATGCAGCTGTATGCACAAAGTTTATGTTTATAGACAACACAATGAAAAGCCTGTTACAGTTTTTCTCAGTTGCCTTGGTGCATTTCTCAGATCAGAATTTAAATCCTCAAAACTATTAGTTCAGTCTCCACATCATTTAACCACTTCTAGTTCTAACAAATGACAAATGCTCTTACACATTCATGCAATTTTTTGTGTACAATTGTCAATTGTTTTACATTATCAATTGCTACAGTCATGTCAGTCAAAATGCATGATACACCTATTCTGTTGAATAATCCCCCCAAAAAACATTTAGGCATTAGTTTATTGAATAATTATATTAGTTTATTGAATAAGTCTATTATATTAGACCCAAAACTCTAAAACCAGTAAAAGGGTCGCCTATGGTTTCAAGTAGGCTATTATCTGGCCATTTCTATTACAGCTTTTTGGAGATCACTTCTGCACTATAAACCAGACCTTTATTTTCTTGTAGGCTATATGGCAATGAATTAGATGATTTAGCTACAAACTGCAGTGCAGTGGCTGTATTACAAAAAATATTGATTAAAATGATCATACTAGAACAGTTTTGCATTATTTTTCTTTCTTCAAAAATGTGTATTCACACGTGAGAGAATGCCATTACAGCAACCCCCTGAGTTAGCCTAGCCTACCTGATACCTTGCAGGGTACCTTCATCCTTCAGAAAACGAATCTGATTTTTCATCCTGTACGCCAGAGGGCGGTAAGACAGTAGCTTCGACTAAACCTTACAATCGCGTCAGACGGCGAAGCAGGCTCCACACACAGCATCAAAACAAACCACACACAACCGCGTTATGTTACTGTATGTCCCGTCTCACAACTTCAAAGGGATTAAATCTTAAACAAAAAAGGAAAGAAAGAAAACCTTGCTGCTGTCGTTGAGAGTTAACACTGGGATATTTGTGTCCAGTCATGTAGGCTAAGTTTGGTTTCTTTCAGAAGGTTGAAGAGACTAAAATGTGCGCGTGTGGTGGTGTGGTTTCGCCAGGCTTTTTTTATGAAGTTAACTTAACATTTTAAAAATTTTGGCAACAAAGCACAATGCAGAATCTGACAGAGTGCAGACTAAAGAGCTTCATTTCGCGCTTTGAGCTCTTGCCATCGCAACAAACAGGCAGCGCGAGAAAACAGAGAGGACCAGAGGACGACACGGAAAAGGTGGGTAGTTGGGGTGATTCTAGTTTGCTGGAATGTAAAGATAGATTGTTGAGATGGTAACACTATGTGCAAAATATTAGGCTAGCTGTATTGCATGCGTTGGGAATTTAGGTTATCTGGCCAAACTGAGCTAGAATCTATTCATCCTACTGAAAATCCCGGTGTTGCACCAAATTCTGTGACCTGTCGAATTTTGTGACTCTAGAGGGCGCTGTTTTATTGGAGTCTATGAATGTACTGAGCTGTACTGACACACTGATGAGGCAATTCTGTTATGTATGTAATTCTTCTAATACACTTCTGAACACATCTTTGAAACATGGAACATTGTCTGGGTGTGGATGTATTACTCCACATGCCTGCCTGTGTATCTTCGCTCTCTATACTATCTCTATAGAGTAGAGCTAAAGCCTACCCCACCACTCCAGTGAAGAGGTGGACTTCAGCAGGACAGGTCACATATGTTGATAGGCCTACTGTCAAATTATGTTACCCCACTATAACTCTGCAGAAATGGACTGATATTGTACATTGTCATTGACATCAGCAAACACTTTATTTACATTATTGACAAACTCCTTGCCATTGTCTGTTAATATACTTTTTGGCACCTCAAACTGATAAACAAACTTAAGGAGGCAGTTAGTGACCTCCACAGCATTTTTTTCTGCAGTTACAGTGACATAATTTGACAGTAGCCTATCAAAATATGTGACCTGTCCTGCTGAAGTCCATCTGTTCACAGGAGTGGTGAGGGGTAGGCTTTAGCTCTACTCTAGAATAATACCCCCACACCCAGTCAATGATCCATGTTTCAAAAATGTAGCCTACAAAGTTTATTAGAAGAATTATACACATAACAGAATTGCCTCATCAGTGTGTCAGTACAGCTCAGTACATTCATAGACTCCAATATGAGTGTGTGTGTGTGTGTGTGTGTAGATGGACGAGATTGCTCAGCATATGGACATCACTCACAAGCGAGCCTGCATTGACCTCGAGAAGGCCACTCAACTCATCACACAAGTTTTGCAGGTGAGAAACTTGCAAACAGAGGACCATCTTTGTTTGTTTGTTTGTCTGTTTGACACTTATGTCACTCATGTTGATGGATGAATGCACTGATGTTGCTTTATCTGTCACATGTCATCACCAATGGAATTCTATTTGCCACACTGGAAATTACTGTCTGTGTGTGTGTGTGTGTGTGTGTGTGTGTGTGCGTGTTTGTCAGCATGAAGTAGAGAGGAATCGGGAGCTCTACATGTTGATTCGTCGTTTGGAGGACAGGGAGGTGGAAACTAGGCAGAGATTGTCAGACCAGGCGGAGTCAAACAGCCTTCTGAAGGTGAAGATTGACGAACTACAGAAACACCTGGAGGAAAAAGACAACTCCCTTACACAAGCCAACCAGGTGTGTGTGTGTGTGTGTGTGTGTGTGTGTGTGTGTGTGTGTGTGTGTGTGTGTGTGGTGTCATGACCTGTCCATCACTCTATCATGATCGTCATGTAAGCATATGATTTGGAGTTTGTTTCTGTCTGGATTGTATCTGTGCCCTACAAGTGCAGTATCTGCGTATATGTATGAAAAAATATGTACTTTGTGTACCAGTATGGATTGTATGTATCAGGGTTTACGTTAGCTGGCTACAGACGGAAATTTGTCAGTTTCATGTGTAGTAGTTCTGCAACAGAAATAATATAAACGGACAGAATGTCTGCTGGAAAATATGCTAAATGAATGAATTACTGTAAAACCTTTTCCACAATTGCCAAAGTGTTCCGGCTTGTATTTGAGACAGGCATCTATATGAGACAGGCCTTTAATTCCTTTCAGATTGTTTAGTGTTTAGAGAAGTTGTTCATCGAGTGTTAGAAATAATAATCCAAACATACTTCTTTCTCTTTGTCGCCATGGTAGTATTGAAAGAAACACATCTAGAAAAACTAAAGACTAGAAAGTTTGTGAACCTGTTTGTTTTGTTGCCAGTGTAATAAAAACAGGTATATGCTTACCAGTCTATCTGTGTCATTACAACATAAAAAAGAATGTTGTCTAATGAGCACATTTGAAACAAAATGGGATGAATTGAACATTGTAAGACAATGCAGAGGCCTAGTCCATATTGAAAAAAAAAGGTTCAAACAATTTGGATCAAAACTTTAGTGTGCACAATCTGCACCAAAGAACTGGCTTAAACAGATGATCTGGCAGGTTGTAGGAGATTAAATACAACCAAAAACTAAAAACAGACCAGGTCTCTATTTGAAACTGGCATTTATCCAAACTTGTAGCCACATCAGGTGTGTAAAAGTGACTGGCGTCTATTTGGGACTCGGCTTTTGAAGTTTTACGGTAATTAAATAACTTTCAATTGACTAACATTGCACAAGATTTAACATGTAGTACGTCTTGGTTGCATATGTTAGCCATATATTAGCCTGGTTGCCTGTAAAAAGTTGATTATTTTGTTTCAAATTTGCACGAACAGCCGAGTACTTTCATTTCATTAAGTTGCATCAGGATGGAATTCTTGGAGTTGTAGTTCCATTGCTGCAATGCTTATTAATTTAATTTCAAGTTACCGGTATTTAGTTTGACTATTCCTACTTTAGGGGTGAATTCCAGGGCAACATCTGTAATGGCCACTGGAGTTTACTGGGTATGTGGCATATTGCTGTGTTTTTTCTGATTTCCTGTGTGTGTGTGTGTGTATAATCATACAGACTGTGGCCTTCTTGAGGAATGAACTGAGAGATCTTCAACAACGGCTTCAAAGACAACAGAGTAAAGATAGGTGCGTACAGACACACAGACACACACTCACACACACACACAGACATTCAGACCCCCTCACACAGACACACACTCTCACACACACACAGACATTCAGACCCCCTCACACAGACACACACTCTCACACACACACAGACATTCAGACCCCCTCACAAAGACACACACACACTCTCACAAACACACAGACACACACTCTCACACACAACACACACACAGACAATCTGATGGTTGTACTCACAATGGATATTATTTTGCTATGTAAAGCCTTAATGGCCAAGTCATGTCTCATTGTCTGTCATTATCTGCACATGTTTTTCTGCACATTGCCTCCTCTTTAACTTTTGATCTCTGCCACTTCTGACCCCTATAGGACACACCAAGAAGAAGATGACTGGCTGCAGGTTGGGGGAAGCCAGTTCAAGGTTGATGTATGTGCACACTCACGCACACATACACACACACCCGCACATCCTCTTTAACTTTTGATCTCTCCACTTCTGACCCTATGGGGACACACCAAGAGAAGATGACTGACTTGCGGGTTGGGAGACCAGTTCAGGTTGATGTATGTGCACACTCACGCACACATACACACACACCCGCACGCACATCTACCTTTTTACACATGCGTTTTATGCTGTTATGGCAAGGCACACTAACCACAACAGAATTGGGGTAATGTAACTCAGAGTAAGGGGTAAACCTCCTAATAGAAGAGCTGTATGGCTTCATTCTCCTAAATAAACAATGCCATAGGGCTTTTGTTGTAGGAGGTTTATCACTTACTCTGAGTTAACTTACCCAGGTTTGTCACTAAACCACATACTTGGAATGCTCCCCAGGTGTTTCTTTTGTTAAATCATAAGTATATTAACATTTGAGGAAACATGAGACAAAGTATAAGGAAAACACAGAAAGGTTCTTCCCGACCGCTAAGGCTGCAGAGACACACACACACCCACACACACACACACACACACAAATACACATAATACATGCATACAGTACAGGCCAAAAGTTTGGACACACTATTTACAGGGTTCCTACGCAGTATGGAAAACCTGGAAAAGTATGGAATTTGATTTTAGTAAATTCCAGGTCTGGATAAGTATGGAAAAAAGAACAAGGGTATGGAGAAATATGTGTGTTTCCAGACTATTGCATCTACAGTACTAATCACTTCACTCACTACACTGTTGTGTAGCTTAAAGGCACACTATGCAGGTTTTTTAGCTTAATATGCAAGTTTTTTAGCTTAATTTACCTTCATTTAACAGCTTCAGAGTCATTGGAATGGTTATATGATTTTTTTCGGGTTGAATGGTGGCCGTCTCGCTTCCCCCTTGCGCCTGTGAGCAGAAAAACCACCCTTGCAACTGCGGGCCGACGGCCTCAGTGTCAGGAAGTATAACGAGTGTAACAAATTGATTTACTGCATTCAAATACACATACATGCCAGGCACCAGCTAGAAAAAGGTAGCGATGGAGTTTCTCAGACATTCGTCATGACAGAGCCAGCGAAAAAGAAGCAAAAACCGAGAAAAGAGGAAATTGCCAATACTGCATAGTTTACCTTTAACTGTCAGTCCCCATCGTCAAGATACAACTATGATACAACTAAGATACAACTAAAAATGACCCAGCTAAATTAATGAATATTAAGTGTCATTTTTTAATTCACTTCAGTTGTCCATACTTTTGTTTTCACCGAGTTATCCCAAACCAGATGTGGCCGCAATGTCGAATATGGTCAGAAAAATCTACCGAGAAGTTTGGAAATTTGAGTATGGAAAAAGTATGGAATTTTGAAATGGAAAATGTGTAAGAACCCTGTATTTACATTGTAGATTCTCACTGAAGGCATCAAAACTATGAATGAATACAACATTGAATGATGAATATTTGTCAAGTTATGGCTTGCTGAATATGGTATTAAATAAAAAAAAAAATAGCAACTTTGAAGAAACTAGAATATAAGACATGTTTTCAGTTATTTCACACTTTTTTGTGAAGTACATAATTCCACATGTGTTCATTAATAGTTTTGATGAATCTACATTGTAAATAGTCATGAAAATAAAGGAAACGCATTGAATGAGAAGGTGTGTCCAAACTTTTGGCCTGTACTATACATACATACATACATGCGCAGTTGCGCACACACACACGCACGCTCATACTCACACTCACACATATACACGCATGCACACACCTACACTAATACGAGGTGTTACTGCTATGACGCTTGCTACTGTAGCATGTTAACTCATGTTTTTGGTGATTGTTTTTGTACATTTCTGAGTGATATTCTGACCTGGTCCACAAGACTGTATAGCCTAGTCGGGCAGTACTGGCATGTGTGTTTGTTCATCATACAATAAGAATATTGATCAGAGATTAACAGCTCAGCTAGTTACTTAAAAAAGTGCCTCCAAAAAGTTTTTTATGTTATGTTTTCTTATTAAGCTGAATTACATTAAATGCTTTGCTCAATGAATGAATGTAAAAGTACTGTAAGTCATTTCTGTTTCTGCAGCAGAGACCTCCGACCCCAGAATGGAACACATCATGTCTTCAGCGGCGGACATTAAAACTGAACTAATACAGGTACAGTGTTTGGAAGTGTACAAAAGTAAAAAATCCCCCACAAAAGACACACTAATGCCACAACTTCAAACATCAGACAAGCTACTGCTAAAACTGCAGATCCAATTGCACTAATGTTAAAACTAATTAAATTGTAAAATCACCTCAGGCAAGCTGATGCTAATAAAACTTACAGTAAACCACTTAAAGCTGCAGTTGGTAAGAATTATTTGATCATATTCACTGAAACCGACACTATGCTCCGACAGAACAACATAAATCAGCCGGTTTTAGAAAAAAAAAAAAAACTCATTTCTACCTCCACCTGTTATTTGTTTTGCAAAAATCCACAGCTCCTGGTTCTTCTGGTCCAATCAGAGCAGGACTATGTGAGATCTGACTGTCAATCACAGTCTGGTGCAGTCTGGTGCGCACTGATGATCACAAACTCGATGAGAGGGTGCTCGGTGGTAGTGGGGGAGGGGCATGAGAGTTGTAAACATTCAACATTTTGGCTAAGTCCCCTCAATCTGTCAGACTTGCCAACTGCAGCTTTAATTCGAAATGCTAATGCACTTATAACCATAAAACCAAAATGTGATGCTAATGTCAACAAAACTAACAACATTACACTAGCTAATGCTAATAACAAAGCAAACTCATCTCATTGGACAAGCTCCACTGTAAGCCACTGCATTAAAGCAAGTACCTTTCTTCTTTCTAGTAAGAATACTAAGGATATGTTTAATAGTTGATAAATAGTCAAGTTGCCATTTTTCCTTGCCAATATTTTATCCCTTCCTCTATGTGTTTTAGGTAGAAGTGGACAAATCAAGCACGACTCCCATTCTTAGCTCTGAAATGGGCCTGTATGCTCCGTCTCCGTCAGACCCTCTGTATCTGGCCCAGTTAGGTGGGGTGTCCGTAGAGCTGGTGGACCGCTGTAGGACCGGGGGACAGCGGGGGACGGACACGGAGAACAACAGCAATGATGGAGGACCGTTTGAGACCCGTAAGAGAATCTCACACACACACACACACAGACACTTACACACTTACACACACACACACACACACACACACACAAATAAATACACACTCTCTCTCTCACTCACTCACTCACTCACTCACTCACTCACTCACTCACTCACTCACTCACTCACACACACACACACACACACACACACACACACACACACACACAAAAAACACACACACACACAAAATTACTCCACATCTTCATACATTCCATTTTTAGCAAGGCACAGCTTGGCAAATATATATACGTTGAAGACCCTTAATAGTGTAGACCAATCCCTGCAACATGTCAAGGATCTAGCATGAATTGTTACAAAGTAATGGCTTATGATGATCATTGGCTTAAGATGATCATTGTTGGGTACAATGCCATCGTTCATATAAAGTAGGAAGCAAATCCAAGAAGGACCGGTGTGGACATTTTCTATATTCTGTTGATTTGGCAGAGTGTTCACTGTCCGAGTGTTCACTTACTAATCATCCTTGAGACCTATTCCCCGTCAGGTAAACTAACATCAATACTACAATATAACATTATAGCTGTATGGTTTTCATGAAGCCATCGATCATTGAAATAGTTACTCGCTAAAATGTACCCATCCAGAGCTCCATTAGAGTACCCATCCATTAAATGACGGCTCTAGGGTTCATGCGTTTGAGATGCTCATGCATCGGCGTCGTGCCGTGAAATGACTCTCCTTTACGAAGTCTGAATTCAACCTATTTTGTAGCTTTATTTCACTAAAATGTTCCCACACATTTGAAACTTTTGGCCTTCCTTTCACTATGCGCCATCAAACGTTATTGAACACTTGCATGGAGTAGCCAAGGACTTCATTATCATATTCCTTTCAGGGTGCCTATAACAATAAGACGTGTCAACAATAAAATGTTGCGTCAACAAATTGTCATAATTGATGTTGTCGGCTTTGTAGACTAACTGCAGCCCTAGTGATCAGATTAACATTATTTTATTTTGTGCGCGGCCTGATCAATTTTGTGTGAGGAAATGTTGAGTGGTCTGCGCGGCTGCACGCATGCACAGCTTAGAGGGAACATAGACGCTAATGCTCGAGTGTGCTTTATGTTTTTTTCCCCAGTGAAACGAACAGGCCCATCCACCTCATCCACCACGGCATCCAGCTGGACCCTGCAGACTGTTGCCTTGTCCACCTCCTCCTCAGAGCCGGAAGAGTCCGGAAATTTTTCCTATTCTCCACATGATGACGGCCTCGTGGGAGACCTCACGAGAGACTCGGACGCTCCGACAGGGGAGAGACCGTACCACTGCCCCCAGTGTGGCAAGAGTTTCAGCCGAGAGAACATCCTGAAACAGCACCTGTGGCGTCACTCGGGGCCGAGGCGACACCACTGTCTCCAGTGCGGCAAGAGCTTCACCCACGTGGGAAACCTCAAGGTGCACCAGCGCACTCACACGGGAGAGAGACTGTACCCATGCGCGCAGTGCGGCAAGAGCTTCACCCACGAGGGCAAGCTTAGAACACACCAGCGCATTCACACGGGGGAGAGGCCTTACCAGTGCGCGCAGTGCGGCAAGAGTTTCACCCAGAAGGGGAACCTCAAGACTCACCAGCGCACGCACACCGGCGAGAGACCCTACCGGTGCCAACAGTGCGGCCAGGGTTTCCACCGCGAGTACAACCTCAAGCTGCACCAGCACGTTCACGCAGCCGAGAGGCCGTGGCAGTGTGCCCAGCGCGGCAAGCGTTTTGCCGATGTGGGATACTTGAGAAGACACCAGCGCATTCCCGCGGGGGAGAAACCATACCGCTGTGGTCAGTGCGACGAGAGTTTCACTTCACAGCACCAGCTTAAACAACACCAGTGCACTCACATAGGATAAGCCCAGTTGTGTCTCAGTCATTAAATCTGTTGTTAGAACCAATACCTGTCCAACTATCTGTCATTATCTATACGTTGCTTCAAAGTTTGTTTGTTTTTGTGTAAAATACTGTATAATAATACTGTATAATAACTCGTTACAAACAGGTAGCAATAAACAAATTGCTAACAAATCAAACAACATCTTGTTGTCTAGCAGATACCAGTGAGAATTGAGTGTGCATAATGCAATTCAGTGAGACAGTTAGAATCATATATGCCTTTCAGCGTGACTTATTTTTGTGGAAAACATGTGCTGGACTGGGAGGCGGTCATATTTTGTACCGCTCTGCGGTACATCTAGTTATGATTATTATATACATGTTTACAAGAATGACAGGAGTTTGATGTATTTATTCAACCAGCACAGTAGAGATCCTGTTCTCCGTCAGTGTATCAGTTTGTCTAGCTTATCAGACTCTGGCAAGAGAGGAGAGTTTGATAAGGGAGTCTGTGGTAGAGATATGCTTTCTCTATGTGGAAATGATCAGGCTGGTTTGAAGGGTATTCAAGGGCAAACGCTCAGGGGTCTCTCTTGCACGCTCTCTCTCTCTCTCTCTCTCTCTCTCTCTCTCTCTCTCTCTCTCTCTCTCTCTCTCTCTCTCTCTCTCTCTCTCTCTCTCTCTCTCTCTCTCTCAGGTTTTTATTCCTGTCTTGTCTTCCTCTACGCGTCTATCTCTGTTCTGTCTCTCTCTCCTACCTTCCCTTTGTGTCTGCCCTCTGGCCCTCAGTTTATCAGTCTGTCTGGCAATCTTTCTCTCACTTATTACACTCTTTCTTTCTCTCACTTATTACACTCTTTCTTTCTCTCACTTATTACACTCTTTCTCTCACTTATTACACTCTTTCTTTCTCTCACTTATTACACTCTCTTTCTTTCTCTCACCTATTACACTCTTTCTTTCTATGTCCCCCTCTCTCAAGGGGTAAAACAGTGTGTACTGATGTGTACTGATGTCATAAGGGTGCAACAGTAATGTGTTATATACCTGTAGTAAAATAAACAAAGCGATTAAACACACCCACAAATAGGTGCACGCCATATTTTTTGTATGCACATGAATGTAATGTCAAGTTCTCTCTCAGTTGTGTCACACCACACACACAATAAAAGAAGAGGAGGAAGAGAACTCACTTCCTCTGATTAGCATCCTCCCCTGTGCACTCAAGCTCTAAAACTAACTCATACCTGCACGTGAACATGCCCACACACACACACACACACACACACATAGACACATAGACTAAGCATGTCATCCACACACAGGAGCACAGCCACAGCAGGGGTACATAATTGGTTTTGACTATGTTCAAGGCACAGAGGAGTGTGCTCTCCTCCTCACCATCATGAGGAATTGTATCTCCCTCCTCTTCCTCTACCTCTACCTGAGCTCAGGTAAGATTCTTCACAGGCTGGTGAGTCAGGTTACGTAGAAATTGCAGGCAAGTCTATGAAATAATAATGATCTATTACCACAAATTGCTTTGCTGAAGCCTGGCAATTATACTTATTGGTGTATAGAGCTCTATTATCATGAGATCTCTACATGTTTCATGATCATACAACAGTATGCGTGGATATGATGTTTGATTTATTTTGCTGACCACAACATTATATATGCTCTATTATATATGTTGTTACCATGTTTCACGTTTACGGTGTGTATTTACAGTATAGGCATAATAATACAGTTTTAATAGGCATATCCAGATATTTTATTGTTCAAAATGTCATCACTGAGTATAAAAATTGGAAAATGTGTTTGAAAACCCAAACTAAATTTGATTCTTTTTTGAGTGTATTGTTGGTTTAGTTCATCTGAAAAATCCAGAAAGACTGTAGATGTGATGCATTTGGTGCCATCACACACATGACAACAATGCGTCTACTGACATAGTCCTTGATCTAGGTCATGATTTGTGACAATGGCAGAACTTTGTATCCACAATCAATTTAATGTAGTTTTTCAGTGAAGGAAGTGAGCTCATTGTTTTGTTTGATTGACAGGTGGTCTCCTCACATTCGCTTTTGAAGTGACAGGCTGCACGGGCGGCACTGTTGTTATCAAGTGTGGATATGACGACGATGAGTGTCAACAGAACAATAAGTGTTTCTGCAAGGACACAAAAACACGTTTTAAAAAAAAAATGCGATGATCTGATTAGAACTGATGGTCTTAAATATCAGTGGGTGAATGATGGGAGGTTCTCTCTGTATGACAACACCACTGGAGGATTCTTCATGGTGAGATTCAGACACCTGACCCTACAGGACACTGGGGTATATCAATGTGCTGTGGATATAGAGTTGTTTCCCGACAGATATACAGAAGTGGATTTGCAGATAATGGAGGGTGAGTGTCAACTTTTACAAACATTTAGAAAAATGTGTAATCTTTCTTTAGTTTCCTAAAATGTCTCAACACTACCTCTTTCCTTATATTTGTCATAGAGTGACTGAGTGTCTTTACAGGTTCATTAGACATACAATATGTACAGTTTCTGTTATTCCTGACCTCCACTCTGTGTGTGTGTGTGTGTGTGTGTGTGTGTGTGTGTGTGTGTGTGTGCTTATCAGATGCATGCTGTAAGGCCCTTAAACTGTCTGCCTATGAGGGAGAAATAGTTAATATCAGCTGCAAGTTCCCACAAGAGTTCAAAAGCAAACCCAAGTATTTCTGTAAGGAGGATGGAGATCTGGGATGTAAGTACAGACTATCAACTCCAGAGGACCAAACCTGGGTTGGTGATGAGAAGCTCTCTCTCCATGACAACAGAGATGGAGTCCTGACTGTGTCCATCTCCAGCTTCAGCACCAGTGATGCTGGGTCATACTGGTGTGGAGTGGACATGGGGGAATACAAAGCCTTGATCACAAATGTACAGCTGACTATAAGAGGTATGTTTAGCACTCATGTATTTACACAAATTATCCAAATTACAAATTACCTCAAACATGATCTATGCATGTTGATTATTTTTAACCCTTTGAGAGTGACACAGAACCTAGTAGCTTTACAAGATTTGCACTGTTAAAGGGTAACATGCTAACTGGTGTATTTTGGGCTTGGTATAGTCAGGAATGTTACACTAGGAAAGGTTTTCTTTTGTTTGTATAGTGGTGGGTTCCAGCTCAAAACATAGAACTTCATTAGTGCATGTAGACGGCTGGTGTTATGGATTAAGTAGCTTTTAAGTTATGAGTTAAATTAAAAAAACAACTAAAAATGGCATGGTCCTCAAGATTTCTCTGTTGTCTTTGTATAAACTTTGCTTACATGATTGATAAATAAAGTCAAAGTCAAATGAGTGAGTCAAAATCAAAGTTTGAAAAATGAGACTGTGATTGTAACAGATGCAAGTCAAACGACCTCATCGATGATACATCCATCATCAGCATCTCCAAAAACATTACTATCGTCATCATCTTCTTCTTCATCATCATCATCACCATCAACAACAACAACAGCACTAAATATGGGTATTTTGATTTTTTTCCTCCAGTGAAATCTTCGTAACGGTCCTCTATAGCTGTCTGTTCAGTGTTTTTATATTCATCAGCACCTTGGACAACTGCCACTGTTTTTAAATGTTAATTGTTCTCAGGCTCTGGTCTGCTCATCCCATTATCTGTGAGTGGAGCAGTTCTTATCACCATTACCATCATCATCATCATCTGTAGATGTAAGAGGTACAACACACAGGGTATGTTTATTATTGCAAAAATACATGTGCACCCCCACACACACAATAGATAGATAGATAGATAGATAGATAGATAGATAGATAGATAGATAAAATAGTCAGTTAACACATATTTAAACACCTCTTCATGCTATAAGGGATAATAGATGATGCAGCGGTTCAATGGTTCCCCGTAATGTCTAAAGACTGAATTTCAAAAAAAGTGCATCAAGTGCATTGTGAAGGTTGTCAGGTCAAGTGACGATCCTTTTTGTCATTGTTGTGTTCCTGTATGACTAGTGTTAAAGCAACACAGTGTTGTTTTTTTGCCTTAAAACAACAAACAGCTTCAAACTCACTCTGATGCTACACTGACTTGTAATATGGAGAATGATTTCTCTGCCATTGCCAGTGTGTGCCTGAAATACAACTGCACTACCGATCCATTACCTGTTTAGATGGTTTTGGACTAACGTATACCGTCTTAGCGCTAAAAGGCTTTGAATTTCGAAAAGGCTTTCTTTTGTATGTTTGTTATTCTTTTGCTTGTTTGTTTGTTTCTAAGTGTCCAAGATGTCTACCATGATGATGGCAACTGAAGAGAACAATACACAGGTGATATTCAGTTGTGATCAGTTTCCTTTTTTTCTTCTTATTATTTCCCTTTTCTATGGTAATGGCAAGACTGTCTACAGCAAATAATTATGGACCCTTTCATCAATAAAAACAAAAACAATGCTTGAACGTTGTATTTGGGCCCCAACCTACTTCCTCTGCATTAAGATAACATATGGAATGTTAAAACGGAAGTCTTGTGGGGCCAACTATGATGCGGATAATGGAACTCTCTTGAAAGGGTCTATAAGGGGAAAGTAGAAAACACGATGATTAAACCCACATTTGAGATTCTATATATGCCCTTGAATTCTCCCTCTCGTTGCTTTCTCTCTAGGTTGGCAACGCAGAAGCATCCTATGATGAAGTTAAAGACGTTAGACTGCATGCTAATTCGGGGACCGCTGAATCTACACTTAGCACGGTTTACGCCACCGCACAACTACCCACAATCCCCTCTGATTCCCCTACGTACGCCTCTGTACAGGGTGCAGATATATCTGCAGACACTCCGACTTATGCTAGGTGTGTGTTTAATGACCGCACACACAGGTCCTCTGCCATAAGTACAGGTAGAGATGACAACTCATGTAACTATGCATCTGTGAAACGTCAATGAATCTGTGAATCCACTGCATTTGTGCAATGTGAATGTTGTCCAGTGACTGTACAAATCATAAACAAGATCTAGGCCTACTCAGTGGAAAACAACTCTACTAAAACGGTCATTTAAACACATTGATTTTGACCAGATTGACTACTTTTTTAACAATTGTTTCTTCACATTTTGATTGACATGTTGAAAAGAAGACCTATAGCCAAAAGAGTCTGTCTGTATGTTATTAAAAGCTCCACCTCCATATAGTGTCACAATTGTATCATTGCATGTTGTAATGTCACAGTTCACAGTTGATTTTATAATTCACATATTTCTGAAGAAAAAACAACATTCCGTGTACTTTGATTTATTGATTACGGATATTATAACCACATCTTTTAGATGAATACAGTACTTTACAGTAGGTCAAGATTGTTTGTTCATGCATTGGTAAATATACTGTAAGCAAACAGTATGCACATTGATTATCAGTGTATCTAGCTTATCAGGCTCTGATAAGAGCCAAAAAGAGTTTGATAAGAGAGTCCATGTCAGAGACAAACTCTGTATGTGCAAGTGGACAGGCTGGACGGATGTGATGACCAAGGTGTTTCTCTTCTCTTTTCATTCCTTATACTCTCCTCGTATCACACTCGTCCTTACATTTAACTTTCCTCTGTCTTTCTCAGTACGTCACATCACATTTATTCAGTTACCAGACGCTTTTATTCAAAGCGAATTACATGTCTATTATATTACAAAGGCCTTTGTCATCATGAGCAACTCTGGGTCAAGTGCCTTGTTCAAGGGCACAACAGTGGAGGCCGGGTATTGAACCTTTTCAACCTACACCTCTTCAGGCTACTGCATGCTAGCTCCTTAGCCACTATGCTACCACTGCCCAGCACTTCCTGCATCTCATCTGTGCCTGGCTGGCCAACTGTCTCTTTTATGTGCCTGTAAAATTAGACTTTGATTTCTACAGGTTTAGTTTGCTGAGGATGTCGATCAGGCAGATGGTGTTGAACCAAATATGTTGGTACCGAATCAACCCAATAGTAGAAGTCAAGAAAGGGACTATGTTTTGAATATTTGTACACATCAATAAAATGGTGTAAATTTGTTTCATATGCATGCATTTTGATGTATGTGTACAAATATGTGTTTATATTTTCATTGGCATGAATACAGATACTGTACAATGCAATGTAATAAAGGAGTTTTGACATTCAATTTTTCTTTCTTTCTCTCTATTTCTGTCCTTATCTATCTGTATGAAAAAAAGGGAAAGAGGAACAATCACTCACTTCTGACTTCCCCATTCAGTGGTTACTGAGTAACTACCTCAGTTGCACACAGAGACAATGAGAATAACACACACACACACACATACTTACAAACATACACACACATGCAAACACACACAACATTAACATGTCATCCAACAAGGAAAACAATACACTTTCACAGCAGGAAGCAACACATTACAGGAGTAAATGGCAGCCCTCTGGCGTGAACGCATCACAGGCATAGAGGATAACCCAGGTATTTTTTTTCCTCCTCAGGATGAAGAGGCTTATCTATTTCCTCTTCTTCTTCTACCTGAGCACAGGTACATGTAAGTTCCTTTTCTTCAAAGTGCTAGAGTATAAGCTACATGTCAAATGTCATATGAAAATTATTCATTAGAACAGCTATGAATTTGCTCAAAATAATGCTTTGATAATATGGAGATCATGTTTGTACACATACAGTGTCCACAACATATACCTGTCCGGATATCCAAAGTGGGCATGTGTGCAGCCTCAACGACATGTAATAGTTATTTGTGTAAAGAACCTATTGTCATTGGATACATCTCTGTCATAATTACATGTACACAACATTGTGATCACCCAATATACAACCACAGCATTGATATAGTGCTTGTGGCTCTCATTGGTTGTATGTAAACCTCTATTGCCATCTGATCTACTATAACTGTAAGATAGGTTGCATGACTGTGATAAACAGTGGATTGTGTGCAACGCATCCAAATGCTGTTGACATTATGTTTTATTTAATTTGCAGATATTGCTGATGCATTTCGTGTGATAGGATATGTTGGGAGGACCGTCAACATCAAATGTGTTTATGAAAATAAATATGAGAACAATAACAAATACTTCTGCAAGGGCAGATTAGCAATATCATGTACAGTTCAGATAGAGACACCCCATAAAAATCAGTGGGTGAATGGTGGGAGATTTTCTCTGTATGACAACACCACTGGAGGATTCTTTATGGTGATCTTCAGAGACCTGACACTACAGGACACTGGGAGATATCACTGTGCTGTGAAAAAGCCTTCAATTGACAAATCTGAAGTGGCCGCACTGGATATAAAATCTGGTGAGCTTGTGTTTCTTAGATAAAAAAAAAACTCAATTTCAAATTCTTCAATGAAACCATTGTGGTGCCTTTGCAACTGTACTCTCACTCTAATCACAACTGAAATACTGCCACCCATGGCCATACTTATTAAATTAAATATGTATCATTACAGGTGAGGCTACTTTTGTCATGTCCTATGCTCATGTCTTTGTAGCCGTTAAACTGGTTGACTACATAACAATTTTGCATTTAATATAATGATAAATAGATTGATGGGTACTACAAATGGTACATTTATGCACTTCTAATTTATAGAAGAGACTGAATTATCATGTTGTTGTTTTTTCAGGAACTTGCTGTGTAAAACCCCTCACAATTTTTGCCTATGAAGGAGAAACTGTGAACATTAGCTGTCGTTACCCAAATAAGCACCTCAACACACCCAAGTTCTTCTGCAGACACTCTGCAGGCCTGGACTGCAAGTACAGATTAGTGACCCAACACAACCAAGTCTGGGTTAGTGATGGGAGGTTAGCATTACATGACAACAGAGAGGACAGAATTCTGACGGTGACCCTGAAGAACTCCAGCATTGGTGATTCTGGGTCCTACCGGTGTGGAGTTGAGACGGAGCGATACAGCAGCTTGATCACAAATGTGGAGTTGAATTTCACCAGTGAGCGGGACATATAAAATACCAGTATACCATAAACACACAACATTATGTATCATTTTGTATTACTATCAATCTTTTTTTTTGTGCAACCTCACTTTATTTAAGATAAATATGACTCATTGATTTCTTTTCTTATGCAACATGCATAAAATTGTGTGCTATTTGTCCGTGCAATTGTTTTACTAACAGTATGCTCTGTCTACTAAGTTGTGTGTGTGTGTGTTTTTTTTACTAAATTAAAATGACAGCACAGGCTCTGAATGCTTCAGTAAAGCAGTGTTGCCTTTTCCTTAGCCTGGTGTTGTGAGCAGCATCTCAATGTGACGGAGTTCTCAGATGGAGATACAGCCTTTATCGGTTGCCCTTACCCACAAGGCTTTGAGGACGAGGAGAAGTTCTTCTGCAGAGGAGAGCGCCGTGACAACTGCCCGGATCAAATCACGGTCAGCGAGACTGGTGTCTGCACGGTCAATGGGAGGTTCTCTGCCTTGGATAACACTACCACTCGCAGTGTTAAGGTAACCATCAAAGACCTGAGACCAGGGGATTCTGGGACATATTGGTGTGGGTTTGATAGACTCTGGAGACCGGCCGACTACACAAGGGTCATTTTGTCTGTGGGTAAGTTACGGATTACTTATTGACACATGGACGTGGGCACATAATGTTTTCTAATAATGTGAGACCAGGTTGGTTGGTATCTTACTCTTACATTAATATCCCCAAAATAAATAAATGAATCAGGGAGCAGGACGCCCAGTGCAACTGATGCTAGTCAAACAACGTCATCACTGATAGTACTCTCATCAGCAACATCATCATCATCGTCATCAGGTAAGGTCACTCTGATATTTGCAGATTTCTTCTTTGATGTTCTGGTGTTCTGTGCTTCTCATTCTGCAATAACCATACAAAATCTTTAAGATACACTCTCAATTCTAATCCAATAACCATACAAAAAAATCTTCAAGATACACTCTCAATTCTAATCCAATAACCATACAAAATCGTCAAGATACACTCTCAATTCTAAAGTGTCTACGTATGTGTAGATTTTGGTAAGTTTCGAGTTGTGTTGAACACACCATCACATTCGTGGGGGCACTCTTCGATTGACTTGCATTGTTTTCAATAAAGCTCCATTGAGGTACAAAGTAGTAGTACAAGAGAAAAGGAACAGGGCTGGCTGGTTTGCATACTAAATAAGACATGGACATGTGTAACATTAAAGCTGAAGTCGGCTTTCATCTGACTGTCAATCACAATTTGTGCACACACCACAGACCCCCCCCTCCCCCCTCGCGCACGTTACAATATTGCACAAACTTGATTAGAGGGTGCTCGTGGTAGTGGGGGAGGGGCGTGAGAGTTGTAAACATTCAAAAGTCCCCTCAATCTGCCAGACTTGCCGACTGCAGCTTTAAGTAAAAGATTATTAGTTCTTCACCTGCTCTTGCTATATCTAGGTCTTTTTTTATAGAATACTTCAATAAAAAAGATGCAAATGGCCCGATTCATTATACGCCAGCTGACCACGCTGCTTCTACTTAAAATGATAATTTCCCAGCACAACTCTAGCTCTGTGAATGGGAAAATGCTAATTTCCCAGCAGAGCTCTGTGAATGGGAAAGAGATATGAAGGCTCACCTTGGACTGAGCCAATCAGCATGTTGCTTCAGCAGCACAAAAAAGGTACTGGGTGGATTTGCCAAATATCCACAACCTCTCATCCAGATCAATACACTCAAGTCATTATCAGCAACTCCATATTGGAGGTCATTCACATCAGTTCTCGCAGCCCTGAGATCAAGGACGCCACATCTCAAGAGTATACAACAAGCTTCTGTCACACTCAGGCCTTTTCGGAGTCAACATATTAATAATTACTTAATAAATAAAATAATTAATATAATAATTAATAAGGACTTGTGGTCATGTGACAAGCTCTCCCTACACAGTGAACAAGTGCTGCAATTGCAGCACAGAAGCTTTATACTTGTAAGTTTTTTTTTTTTTCAGTGAGCATTAAATCATAAATATATTATTTATTTTATTATGCATTTATGCTTGTTCTCAGACTCTGGTCTGGTCATCCCAGTATCTGTGAGCGCAGCTGTGCTGGTGATCATCATCATCATCCTCATCATCATCATCCTCATCTGGAGAAGCAGAATCAACAAGACAAATGGTATGCTGTCTGCTTATTATCTCTCTCTCTCACACACACACACACACACTCTCTCTCACACACACACACACACACACACACACACACACACACACACACACACACACACACACACACACACACACGTGATAAACAGTGCAGTGGGTGCTGTCAAGTGATGGAAATGTAAACAGAGGCTACAGACATTTAAAACACACACAATTGGTTTAATCAATTGATCTATATAACTATACCTATACTCTCACCATTTTGAGATCTTTTGAGGTCTTGAAGCCTTTATTGTCAGGTCTGGTTCCTGAGGTCTTGATGCCATTTATTGTCAGGTCAGGATCCTGATTATGAAGTCCCTTTGTGCTGTCACTCACCATTGTTTTGCATATCACGCCAGTGGCAGATATCCAATTTTGAAATAGAGGAAGTATAGTCATAACATTTGTCAATTATTACTTTAGTATTATTACTTTAGCATTATGACCGCCACATATACTGTAGGGATTGTCAATTCTTTTTTCCCCATCATCAACTTCCTGAATATTTGGTCAACGATTCCCGGAACACCGAAACACCCGGGCACATAAAACTTGGGCATGTAGCTCCACTAAACTTTTTAATCCCCGGGGGCCACTCAACCCCCCCACATTCTGAGTTGATGAGATGACTACATTCTCACTGACAGTCAACCAGACACTTTGTCATACCAGGAGAATTTAAATGTCTCCCTGATTTTTTCTTTTTTTTTTTTTTTTTTTTAACTCACTCGAACTCACTCTGCCTTGCTAATTCATTTTGAGTAGTTCCACACCAGGAAGACCATCAAACATTTTGTCAATACAGGTAAACTGTACCCCCTATGATTGAACACCCTGAAAATCATATAATTTTAAAATGCTCTTAGTCAAAGATAGGTTCAGCTACTTTCAGTGAAGCCCAATGTGTGAACTCTTAGATTTCATGTTTGTTTGTTTTTGTCTGTTTGTCAGAACCCAAGATATCATCTAATATCACGATGACAAGCATAGAGAGCAACAAACAGGTGAGTATTACATTTGTTATTTTTTTGCTGTATTATGGAATAACATATATGACCAATAAGGAAAATGAGTAAACTCCCAGGAAATAAAACAACAATCACTTGAGTATCTGAAATGTTAAAAATCTGAAAAGTGTGGGTTGGTGTGAACAAATCTAGTTCTGAAACACTTATTTTACCTTCAAGCTACTTTAATCTCACACTCTCAATGACTGCTTTATGTTGTTGTTGCAACTTAAAGTAGAAAACACAGAAGATATACACTGCTCAAAAAATTAAGGGAAGATAGTTTTACACAATTGCATTTTTTTTGAAAACCCTTTTCTACATTTTACATTGAATGCTCAGTTGTTGCATAATAAAAACCAAAAACAGTGTCAGAACCAAAGAACTGATCCAGTGATTGAAGTGTTCCCTTAATTTTTTTGAGAAGTATACCCCCCCCCCCACACACACACACACAAACACCTTGATTCTCTCTCTAGGTTGTCAACACGGAAGCCTCCTATGATGACGTTGAAGACGTTAGCCCGTATGCTAACTCTGGAACCACTGAATCTACACTTAGCACAGTTTACGCCACAGCCCAACTACCCACAGCCCTCCCTGACAATGCTATCTACTCCAACACTCAACTCACAACCCAACTGGCTGGAGCTGCGTCCAGATCTGATGGAGCTACATACGCCTCTATTCAGCATCCAGATCAGTCTGCAGACACTCTGACTTATGCTAGCTGCATGTTTAATGAGAGCACACACAGGCTCTCTGCCATAGACAGAGATAAAGACGACAGCTCCTGTGATTATGCATCTGTGAAACCTCAATCCACTAGATAATAAACTATCTTAGACAATCTGATGGAAGGTCTGTAACAACGTCTGGTCAAGAGTTTCACTCTGCATTATATATTAACCAAGCTGTTTATTAGTTGGATTATAACGTTGTAAATATTGTACAAGTGACTGGAATTCTCCTAATGCCGGTACTTCCATTTAGTTTTAAGGTCAGGATTTGGTTACGGAAGTAAGGTTTAATGGTTATGTTTGGGTGAATATTCACAGAGTACAAAATGCAAATGGGCCACAATATTAGATAGGAGAATTGCATATATATAGCCTACTGTACGTATACATATATTACATATATAATGATATATACAGTACAGTGCAACCGGAACGTTTTCAGATCCTTTCAAGTTTTCCACATTTTGTTATGTTTCAGATTCATCTTAAAATGGATTCAATTTTTCTCATCAATCTACACACAATGCTCCAACACAAAAGCAGTTGTTCGGAATGTTTTGTATTTCCTTATAAACAAACAACATTTTGTAATCTAATGAAAAGAGGAAGTATCACAGAACCTAGCAGAAGGCCCCCGCCACCCCAGTCTGTTATGTGAAGTTGTGTTCACAATGATGTGTCTATTTAGGTGCTCAAATGTGATGTGTTTGCATTGGGTGGGGTGGGATATAGGCTAGATGCTATATGTGTCATATTGGGATATATGCTACATCCCAGGTGGCAAGAGGCTGGCGGACCACTGTCGGTCCATTGGGGGCATAGCTGGCGGTCCGCTGGCATTTTGCTCATCGGTTCTCTGGCGGTCAGCTGGCAGGTTGCAGACAAATTGCCCAATATTTTGCCACTATTGGTCTAAAATATTTTTCATTTGTTCAATTATACTCCATATATCATTTTATTAACTTTTCTTAATATTCATGACAAGTTAAATTGAAAGAGATGGTGGTCCAACGGCGGACCACAAGTGGCACGCCACCGGCGGCATACCACCAGCGGTCCGCTATCTGCCAATCTGATTTAGCTATCTGGGATGCTATACGTGTCATGCTGGGGTATGTTACATGCTATATGTGTCATGTTGGGGTATGCTACATGCTATAAGGGTCATGTTGGGGTATATGCTATATGTGTCAAGTTGGGATATGCGCTACAGTGTTTGGTGTTTTAAGCCCCCAACCTTGTTTTCCAGGCAGCGGTCGCATGTGTCATGTTGGGATGTATGCTACATGCTATATGTGTCATGTTGGGATATTACATGTTATTGTGTCATGTTGGGATATATGCTACATGCTATATGTGTTATGTTGGGATGTATGCTATGGGATGTATGCTATATGCTATGTGTGTCATGTTGGGATGTATGCTATTGGTGTCATGTTGGCAGTGTTGCATAAAGTACTAGAAAATACTACTTGAGTAAAAGTACAAGTATCGTACTAGAAAAAGACTTTGGTAGAAGTGAAAGTTACCTTTTAGAATATTACTAAAGTATCTGATATATACTGTACTGTACTTAAGTATCAAAAGTAATTTTCTAATATTTTATGTACTTAAGTATTTGAAGTAAAAGTAAAAAGCGGTTTTATTTTGAACTTTTATTGTGAACTTTATTTTGGCTTTCTTATAATAAAGCATAAAGCATATTCAGGGTTCCCATATCTTCTTAATCTCACTCATCAAATCAAAATCACATTCTTTTCTAGGACTTTTCAGGCATAATTCATTTTAAGTTCAAAGAACAAACAGCATGTTTTAGAGCTGACATCAAAGAAAAAAACAGAAAATAAATGTCACTTTTGTATGAACTTCAGGTAAAATAAATAACTTATTTCTTTCAAAAAAATAAATGACCTGCTTGTAGGGAGAACATTTTGGCCATGTGGTATGAGCATTTCTAGGGCTTACTCCCCAGGTCACCATCTCACTCTCTCTCTCACACACACACACACACACACACACACACACAGGCCACCTATGTCCAGCAGCTACTAATATGCCAGTCATTAGTTGAAACTGAAAAGGTGTCTGTTCATCTTCAAAAGAAGCTGGTTTTCAAAGTTGCCAGAATTCAGTGCCGGGAGTTTCAGGCCCAAGACCCATTACGTTTTCGATAGTGGTGGAAATTGGATAAATGAAGCAACATTTCAGCTCTTACTATCCTGTAGTTTTTATTAGTACCATGGTTC
This sequence comes from Alosa alosa, assembly GCF_017589495.1. Taxonomy (NCBI): domain Eukaryota; kingdom Metazoa; phylum Chordata; class Actinopteri; order Clupeiformes; family Clupeidae; genus Alosa; species Alosa alosa. The sequence continues at coordinate 15,099,141 of NC_063195.1, forward strand.
AACAAATGTGTAAAGGTTATATAATAATTCACTTCAACTGAGAAGTTAACAAAAAATAGTCCACTATTCCACAAGTTAACAAAAAAAAAAAAAGAAAGAAAGAAAGAAAGAAAGAAAGCAAATGTAGCTTATCCCACGCTTCCACAAAGAGGCATATTTAACTAATGTTTAGGCTACATGTTTTTTGCATGGATAGGCTATATTGTTTGGTGATTTAGCCTACTCCTTTTCTACACCCTCTTCTGAGCAAACAAGGCATTTAGGTTTATCATGTAGGGTAATTGCTCTTTCTTACATTAAATAACTAACTAATTAACTAAATAACTCACTAATTTCGGGCTCATAATTTTCAGTGGTCGACTGGTTGATCTGCTGCTCAGTCTCTCCTGGCCTCTTTCTACCATCCATCCTTCCTGTCGCTTGTGTCTACTGTAGGGCCGGCTCGGCTATCCGTATCTGAGAAAACTTTTTGGAGCTATATGGACCCAACCAACTTAACTCTTTTTGGGAGGGGAGAACTCCCTCACATAGGCTACAACCCATGCAGAGGCATTGCATTGGTGTCATGCACAGAATGCGGAACGTGTCCTACTTTAAGAAAAGACGTGACAAATGTCAATATTTTTTTCCTCAACCGGCCCAAAAGTGAAGCGGCCCACCGGGAATTCTCCCGGGCCTGATTCAGTCTTACTCTTCTTGGACTGAAGACAAGTCCTGCGATGCTAAATAGCCTTTCACAGGCCGCTGTATGCCGTTATCTTCACCACTACCCTGTTCACCGAGTTCACCACTATCGTCGCGGTGGTTGTCTTTGATAACGGTAGGTCCTCCAGTAGGTGCTCGTGCTTCCATGGTGGTTTCAGTTGTGCGTCCTCCTCCTTTAGCAACAAACAAAGCTGAAATAGAGTCGCGGTGTGCGGGCGTCGCGTAATGCAATCTAGGAGCAGTGATTCGCCAAACCTCCCTTATTGCAGTCGCACACATTTCTTCTAATTTTACGTTTTAGTAACAAGTAACGAAGATGCTTAGTGGAAATATAACGGAGTAAAAGTATACATTTTATCTAGGAAATGTAGTGGAGTAAAAGTGAAAGTTGACATAAATTTAAATAGCGAAGTAAAGTACAGATACGTGAAATTTCTACTTAAGTACAGTAACGAAGTATTTGTACTCCGTTACATTACAACACTGCATGTTGGGATATATCCTACATGCTATATGTGTCATGTTGGGATATATCTTACATACTATGTGTGTCATGTTGGGATGTATGCTATGGGATGTATGCTATATGCTATGTGTGTCATGTTGGGATGTATGCTACATGCTATATGTGTCATGTTGGGATGTATGCTACATGCTATATGTGTCATGTTGGAATATATGCTACATGCGTCATGTATCACATGTTATATGTGTCATGTTGGGATATTACATGCTATATGTGTCATGTTGGGATGTATGCTACCATGTTGGGATATATGGTACATGCTATATGTGTCATGTTGGGATATATCCTACATGCTATGTGTGTCATGTTGGGATGTATGCTATGGGATGTATGCTATATGCTATGTGTGTCATGTTGGGATGTATGCTATATGCTATGTGTGTCATGTTGGGATATATGCTACACGCTATATGTGTGTATTTGTTATGACCTAGGGGTAAGGCCACAACAAAAGAGGGAGTCGAGAGGTTGAATCTTTAACTAAAATATAGATTTATTAACCAAACTAACCAAATAACAAACAAACAGTGTGAGGTGGGTCAAAGTCAGTCATCAGTTATGCATGGATGTTGTGTGTTTGCAATGTGTCTGAGTGCAGTGTTGCATGTCCAAAACCCAAAGTAAGAATGGCCCTCTCAAGGGGAGAGGAAACGGTCCTTTTATCTGGTTTAACAGGTGCAGCTCATCAGCTTGTTAGGTCCTGAACACACCTGAAAACAAGTAGAAAGAAAACAGCCTAATGAGAAGAAGGCCTAACAGGCCGTCACATATTACATGTTATATGTGTCATGTTGGGATATCACATGCTGTATGTGTCATGTTGGGATGTATGCTACCATGCTGGGATATATGGTACATGCTATATGTGTCATGTTGGGATATATGCTACATGCTATATGTGTCATGTTGGGATATATGCTATATGCTACATGCTTTATGTGTCATGTTGGGATGTATGCTACATGCTATATGTGCCATGTTGGGATATATGCCACATGCTATATGTGTCATGTGCTACATGCTATATGTGTCATGTTGGGATATATGCTACATGCTATATGTGTCATGTGCTACATGCTATGTGTGTCATGTTGGGATGTATGCTACATGCTATATGTGTCATGTTGGGATATATGCTACATGCTATATGTGTCATGTTGGGATGTATGCTATGTGTCATGTTGGGATGTATGCTACATGCTATATGTGTCATGTGCTACATGCTATGCCATGTCAATCTAGATTACGTAATCTGATTACAAAAATCAAGTAACTATAATCAGCCCAGATTACAATAAAAAAATTGTGTAATCAGATTACAGTTACATTGTTGGGGATTACCTGATTACATTTTATCATGCAAACAATGCAACTTTTTTATGATAGCCTGGCTATCTTTTAACTTACTAACTTATTTACTATTGGGGCAGGTCTCTCGGCACACTGCCTGATCTTTTCCTCCTAATCTTAATGTAGCCTCTTGTTTTAGTCTTACTGTTTACTTTGAGAAAGTCACCAGGTCCCCCTGGTTGAAAAACATCCCAAAGGAATAATTTTCTCACCCCCACAATTAACATGGACATGGTGTCATTCAATCTCAGGCCATGTCCCTGGGTCAAAAAAATCCAGCGAAAGCTAAATTCATTGTCCAGGTGTGCCCTTATAAAGGTTAAGCTGAGTTGTGCATGTTTGGAGAATAGTGATCCATTATCACATCCATGATGACTAGGTGATAAATTTTGGGATGGGGTGAAAATTTCAACCACCAAAACACCACCCCCAAAGTGGAGAATAGCTATAGAAACGTATTAGTTTTGGGTGTTTTTCAGACAATGGAACCTGGTGACCTTAAAGTAAATGGTAACACTAAAACAAGGGGCTACATTAAGATTTTTGGAGGAAAAGATCAGTTAATTCACACAGGAATGCTTTACTCAGAGCAAAGAGATTTCTTAGATGTAATGAAATAATAAAGAGAAAATAATTCTTTCAATTCAGTGGTGGTGTCTTTTACTTAAGGGACATATTTATTGAAGTAATCTAAAAGTAATCTTAAAGTAATCAGATTACGTTACATGTTTTTGGTAATCCAACGGATTACGTTACTGATTACAAAAATTGCCATGCAATTTGTAGTCAGTAATGGATTACATTTCAAAGTAATCTGACCCAACCCTGGCTATAGGCTATGTGTCATGTGCTACATGCTACAGTATGCCATGTTGGGATATATGCTACATGCTATAGGCTATGTGTCATGTTACCCCACACACACACACACACACACAGACAGACAGACAGACAGATGAATAGCTTATTGGTTTATTTTAAAATAAGATTGCAATTACAGTATTGCAATGTAGACATGGGTCTAATTGCATTGTAGGGTCATGTAGCTGAACTAAAGCAGTAAAGCAGTGGATTATTAAAGCAGTGGTGGATTACAGTAGCTGGGAAGGAATATGTGAGAAATCATGATTTTTGAGTTTTGACTTTTGGCAGGGTGTTAGGTATAGGCCTAAGGTTTTAAAAAATCCATGGATACAAGTTGGGGTGGCCCCCCTAGTAGCAGTTATCCATAAAATCCAAAATGGCCCCCGCCAAAAAGAGAAAAGGTTATATCTCAGCTTCCTTTAGTCTTAAATTGTTGTATCATGTATTTTCTCTACTTTGTTTGATACAAGGAATCCAATTTTGATATGTTCTTCTTATTTTAAGTCTATTTAAATCTAGTATCATAGTCATATTTAGCTCATAAACTATCAATATCTCTGAAAAAGTCACATTGAAATATTACTCAGGTCCCTAGACCCATATTTTACCTCCAAGGTATGGTTTTCTTTGTTGATTGGACAGGTCATTATCACTATAGTGTCAAAAATCACATGTTGTGACCAAAAGGACCATTGTTGAGGAAATTCAGAACTATGCCACACACACAGTCACTGCTCCACTCCAATCCCGCCCACACACACATCTTCACTGTCATCACTCACATACATCATACATACAGTACTCTGCTTGCAATAGTAAGTCCCTTCACCATACTTGCAGTACATTCCCCCCCTCTCCCTACATACACAGCACATTATTTTATCAGGAAGCTTTCACAACATCCCCAACATACTTACAGCACACTGCCCCCCCCCCTCCAATACACAGCACATGGTCTTATGACATATTGCACACTACCCTCTCCCCACATACACAGCACACTATCCCATCTCCCTTGTCATCCCCCCAACACACACACCAGGGTTAGCCCCTTGAGCCGTTGGATCTGCCCAAGGTTTCTTCCTTAGTAAGGGAGTTTTCCTTGCCCCCTGTTGCTCTTGGGTGCTCCCCCCCCCCCCCCCCAATCCCAATCCTCCCCCACCTTTCTTATGCAGCCCTTGCCACTTAATCTACTAAACCCCTCTTCTACTGCACTTCCCACTTCTACTGCCCCCCATAAATGCACAAATAGGCTGATACCAGACATAATTTCACTTCATTTCTTACATCCAGTAACTATATGCATGTGACAATAAACTTCCTGGTATCCTTGTGAAAAGTTACAGTATATTAGGCTTTTCACCATGTTAAGGATCAATATTATATTTTAGTCAAATAACACAACAACAAAAAAACAAAAAAAACAATTCATACTTAAACCATAGACTTTCTAATGAGGAGACACAGCACCAAAGTCCTTTTAGGCAAGTCCCTCCACTCGGCGGCCATATACCAACGTTTTATGGGCACTCGCCGGGCACAGTCTTTGGGTCGAACTTTGGCGTGTGCAAGGCTTCACGACACCAATCTTGCTCCAGCGGCGAGATCACAACACATGATTGGCACGATGTCTTCACAACACACCATATGATTGGCTCAATGTATTCACATGTCAACGTTTTGCCGAGGAAGGGGTGGGATATGTGTAGATAACAGCCATATTGGCGTGACAAACTAGCCCCATGCATTTCTATGGAGTATTTTTTGAGTGCTGTGTCTCCTCATTAGAAAGTCTCTGACAGCACTCAAAAAATACTCCATAGAAATGCATGAGCTTAGTTTGTAACGGCAAGTTGTCTACGCAAATCACATCCCTTCCGCGGCAAAATGTTGTATGTGAATACATTGAGCCAATCATGAGCTGTGTTGTGAATACATTGAGCCAATAATGTGGTGTGTTGTGAAAACATCGTGCCAATCATGTGTTGTCATCTCACCGCTGGAGCAAGAAATGGATGCCCGATGAGTGCCCAAAAAGCGTTGCAATATGGCCGCCGAGTGGAGGGACTTGCCTAAAAGAACTTTGCTTAAACATCATGTATTTATTCAAAGATTTTTGGTTTCACTCTTCATCATTATTAGAACAGCCTCCCTCACACATGCACAATGTGGTACAGCAAAGTCCAGCTCGGTGGCCTTACTTTCCCTCTCCAAAACTCCAGAGATTCCAGACCCCAGTGAGTGGGGTTGGGAATGGAATGACAGAAGCAAAGTCTGGGTGCCATATTGGACAAATCTGGAAGATGCCAGCAAGGGTTGCTCACTCCTCCTCAACTGTGGCTGTGTGGTTGCCTGTATGGGCAACTGTAAGTGCCACTGAGCTGGACTTTGCTGTACCACATTGTGCAAGTGTGAGGGAGGCTGTAATGATGAAAAATGAAACCAAAAATATTTGAATAATACATGATGTTTAAGTATTTAAAGAGTGCAGTGTATTTCTTTGTGTTATTTGACTAAAATGTAATATTGACCCTTAACATGGTGAAAAGCCTAATATAACTTTTCACTGTGGCATAGTTCTGAAGTTGTGTTTATTTAAACAATGGTCCTCCCTGTGGGCACTTGGACCCATATATGGTAGGAGCGCTGTAGCCTGTTGTGCCACAGCGCCCCCCACAACATGTGATTTTTGACACTATAGTGATAGTGACCTGTCCAATCAACAAAGAAAAGCATATCTTGGAGGTAAAAATATTGGTCTAGGGACCTGAGTATTTCAATGTGACTTTTTCAGATAGACAGTTTATGACCTAAATATGGCTATAATACTACATGGAAATGGACTTAAAATAAGCAGAACATATCAAAATTGGATTCCTTGTATCAAACAAAGTAGAGAAAATAGATTATACAACAATTTAAGACTAAAGGAAGCTGAGATATAACCTTTTCTGGCCATTTTGGATTTTATGGATAACTGCCACTATAGGGGGGCCACCCCAACTTGTATCCATAGATTTTTTAAAACCTTAGGCCTATACCTAAAACCCTGCCAAAAATCAAAAACTTATCCAGAAGTTCCCAATCTTCATGAATTGCATCCTAGCTACAGTTGAGTTTAGGTAAAGCACAATTCTGGGGCTGAGATTAACACACTAATGCAGTTCAGCATGTGGCATGGTTCAAAATCCTAAGCTTTGATTATTAATAAACATAGACATTGTTAATTCACATTAATATACATTGTAGATAGAGAATAATATTCTCATTGTTGTGTGTTGCAGTTCTAGCTCTGATATACTCAGTCCTGTTGCATGGTGTTGGGGTTCAGGCTCTGATAGGCTGGGTCCTGTTGCATGGTGTTGGGGTTCAGGTTCTGATAGATTGATTCCGGTTGCATGGTGTTGGGGTTCAGGCTCTGATAAACTGGGTCCTGTTGCACAGTGTTGGGGTTCAGGTTCTGATAGGCTGGGCTTGTCACAATGTTGGAAGGAGCTACATCACCTCTTTCTGTATCATTCACATAATCTGCAATGCTCTAAAACACAATCACACAGACCATATCACTGAACGTACAATTGACTTAGATTTTCTCTCTCTCTCTCTCTCTCTCTCTCTCTCTCTCTCTCTCTCTCATGTTGTTTCAGCACAATGATGGATAAGTGAATATGTTCATGTGTGTGTTCCAAAACTACATGTCAAGTTGAAAAACATTTAGATACATACATAGCATATTAAATCATGTAAGTGCATGTAAAGGAGCGTGTGTCTGAGTGGGTGGAGAGAAGACTCAGGTGTGGAAATCCAAGTTTCAAGAACAACTTTTTTTGCTTACTGGTAGGCTACCAGCAGGTTTAAGTGATAAACAATTAACAAACAAACACTTGACAAACAGAAAACAAAGATAGGACCATGCCCACGCTTCTAGGCCCCTGTTATAGCAACAGTACTCACATCCTCTCTCATTAGAGACGCATCTGCATACTGAATATACCCCATGCATTTAAATAGCACTGGTCACAACCAAATCATGGTCACAATTCAATTAACATCTTGAGACAATACTCAAACCATTAGATACCATTGAAACAGCACAATACTAGTAAGCTTTCTTGTGCAATAACCAAACTCTTCCAAAAGAAAATAACAAAGACATCCAAGTTTGCTTTACCCCTGCACTAATGAGCGCTTCCTTAGGGGAATACGCCCGAACATTGAAAAGGTCTCTCCGCCTGCAAACCGGTTTGACCCCTGTACACGCAAGGCCACCATGAAGACATGTGAGGAGAACAAACAAAGTAAAGCTATTAATTCAATGACGAATTCGGAACCAGCTTTAATAACCTCATGATATAGACCTAGTTAACCTTGCATGCAGTTGCAATATATGTTAAAGGAATTTCTTTAATGTTTTGAATGTAGGCCCAGAGTTGAGGATTCCCGGTGGGCCGTTAACGTTTTGGGCCAGTCTGAATAATTATTATTAATAATAAGATGATCAGATGATTTACACAAACATTAACAATCAAGTATTACAGAAGCTTTCATTAAGATGTTAAATGTGCACACTTGAAACCCCTTAAAGCGCATTGAAGCTGCACTCTGCCAACAATACCTTTTAGCGCCACAAACGATAAGCGCATCTTCTATTGAACCGCCATTCATCATGCATTCAAACATTTTCACAGGTATCACAAACATTCATTCATCCACATGGTAGCAGCATATTACAAAATATATTGCCCATAAAATCATGCTAATCATCCCACAATTTCATATTTAAAATGTCCTGTTTTGTTTAAATGTTCAGTCTTATTGTTCATACACTGGCGGGAGATCCGTCACTTCAAGAGACAGGCGCACTGCACTCTGTCACAGTGCATCTAATCAAATTTTAGTGATACACTTTCTTATCATTTCCCTCTCCATGTCTGCTCACCTGTGTGTTGTCACGTCTGTTCATAGGGTACACAGGTGCAGCAGGTTCTGCTGAGGAGAATCACACACATTTTCCATGATGTTTCTGTTTGTCTTTTCATTTGGACAATTCAGTAATACAATGGCTGTGTATCAATATTCAAATCCGACCATATCATACCAATTAATGTCATATATGTCTGTTTTGGGTTTTGCATGTACAGTATGCACCTCAGATGTAAAAACAATGTAACACAAATTTTAAACAAACCTGGGGTGTTTCCTCTGTCCCTATAGAGCTTGAAGACTACAGCTCCCATCACCACCACCAGTACCACCATAACCACCACCATCACCACAGTCACAGAGAGGGTTGTGGGGGATCCTGCACAGGGAATACTGGTGTCTGGAGTACTGGTGTCTATTGAAATGCATGGATAATGAAACATGGGATTTCATTTTTATTTTATGTTCATTTTACCAAACAGCTGTTATTCAACTAAACCACTTTATACACAGTTTTACACTATATAACCCCTTTAAAGAATAAATAAAATATGAAATTGAAATTCTCACCAGAATAGTCAAAATTCGTATCAGCGGAAGTCGGTGCTGATGGCATTATTGTTGTTGACTGACGAACATCTGATCATGTTATTGTTGTTGTTGTTGATCATGATGATGATGGTGGTGAAGGTGAAGGATTCAGTAAATAGTGTATCAGAATAATAACACGTCACTGGTTCAATGTGAAGGATGAGATATGAGGGATTTGTATAGACCCTTTCAACAAGGTAAACACAAACAATGCTTGAACATTCTATTTGGGTCCCAATCTACTTCCTCTGCATTAAGATAACATATGGAATGTTAAAAAGGAAGTCTTGTGGGGCCAACTATGATGCTGATAATAGAACTCTCTTGAAAGGGTCTATAGTGAAGTTCGAACTCACCTGTCTCTACCTCCAACTTCACTGCAGTGGTTAAAGGGGCTTTTACATTATTACACCATTCCACACACCAGTATATTCCAGCATCCTCTGCTCTCACATCAGTGATGGTCACAGTGAAGATCCTAGTTGTCCATCTTTTGTCCATTAATGTAAATCTGCCTCGTTGTTGATCACTAGTTGAGACTAGAACATTCTCCTCCTTACAGCCAGGGTCACCTTGCTCCTTGCAGAACAGCTTTGTCTGAACTTTGCAATGCACTGGGATGAACAAGCAATTTATGGACACAGACCCTCCTTCCTTCCCTCTGACCACTGCCAGGCAAAAAAATAAAAAGTGAGACATTTCTCAATACTCCCAGACCACACTTGTGGTTATTATTGTTGAACTTTGTCTGTGAAAGTATCGTCTCACCTTCCCTGACCTCCAGATAAACTGCTCTGGTGAATAGGTACCTGTCCTCAAACTCCCCACACCAATATATCCCAGCATCCTCTGCTCTCAGGTCAGTGATGGTCGCAGTGAAGACTCCAGATGTTGGCTCATCTCTCAGAGAGAATCTGTCTTCTACTGTCATGCCGGTTTGAACTTTGACCCCAGTATTTAAACATTCTGACGGTGACTGTCCTTTGCAGAAATATTTCCTGTTCTCATCTCTTCCAGTCTCCTTCCTCTGATACTTGCAGGTGATGGAGACAGATTTGCCTTCATATCCAATAATATTCTCCACTGTCATTCAAGACACATCAAAAATATCAAAATGTAATTGTCTTTCTTTTTTGACATAATCTTTATCATTTTGGTAAATATAAAAATATATATATTTTCAATACACTTACATTGCTTAACTAACACCCGCAGCTCATGTATGACATCGTGACCATATATCTTCTTAACTCCACACTCATACTTCCCAGAATCCTCAGCGTTGAGTCCAGTGATGGTCACAGTGAAGACTCTTGCAGTGGTGTCATGATACAGAGAGAATCTCCCTTCTGTAGCTTGTGTCTGGGACCGGTTGGTCTGAATGAGAGTCTTTGATTCACTATGGTGAGGTGATCCCACTCTATTCAAATACTTTTCATTCTCCTCATATCTTCTCTCATAAGGGCATCGGACCCTCAGTTCTCCTCCTTCATATCCAATCAGAGGAGTCACATGCAGCACTGGGGAGGAAGAAAGGAGATGAAGATGGAGAAAGACGATGAAGCACAGACACAACAGACACTGATGTAAACAACAAACAACACAGATGGAGAGAGATGATGAAGCACAGACACAACAGACACTGATGTAAACAACAAACAACACAGATGGAGAGAGATGATGAAGCACAGACACAACAGACACTGGGGAGGAAGAAAGGAGATGAAGATGGAGAAAGACGATGAAGCACAGACACTGATGTAAACAACAAACAACAAACACATGACATACCAACAAATGTCACCACTTTCCATTCAGGCCTGTATCTGGACGTGAACACTCCACACCCGTACAGTGCTGTGTCATCCTCAGTCAGTCTGTTGAAGCTCACTCTTAACAACCTTCCAGTTGTCTGTGATACTGCAACAGTCTTTTTGGAAATAATGAAGCAGCCGTCCCATTCCACCTTACAGAAGGTCTTGGCGCAGTCTTTGTACTCCTCAGGGTAATGGCAGCTGATGTCCACAGATCCTCCCAGAGCTCCAGTCACTCCATCACACAAAGCTGCCCAATAGTCAGCTAGAAATGGAAAAAAAATCCATTCTTGCTTAAACGGCTTCACATAGCAGCCTAAGCAATACAGTTAAATAATCTCACTTTTAATTGCTGAAGTTCTAAAGATTAAAATCAATCGAGGATGTGTGCACGCTTTGAATAACGAAGTGTAGTTTCATGTTAACTGAGGCAGTGTCATGCATTGCTATTAATACTAAATGGATTTCTGGAGTTAAATAAGAATTATTATCACAAACACGGATCTTTTACTCACTATATTCCATGTGTACTATATTACGGTATAGGGGAAATGTAATGTACTTTTGAAGGAATGTTCTATTTATTTAGCTTCATACGGGTGTTTTGCGTATGGTTTATGCATTGCGGGAGTAAGTCTCTTCACAAATTAAGTTTTGCAGCTAGAGACAGGTAGCTATAACGACATTTCAAAGTTAAAGTCAAAGTCTGCTTTATTGTCAATTTCTTCACATGCCCAGACATACAAAGAGATTGAAATTACGTTTCTCACTATCCCACGGTGAAGACAAGACATATTTTACCAATTAAGTCCACAGACAAGCATAACATTCAAGTAAACAATAAAAAGTAAATAAGAAGGCACATACAATGTAAGAAATAAGAGCAGCAAAATTGGGTTAAAATTGTGCAATTGTGCATAGACAGTCAATATAATAGTGCAAAGTCAGGCCAATAAATGGCTGAGGGTGACCTAAGTAAGCAAGTGGCATAGTGGTGCAAGTTATGTAAGAGCAGCAGAAGTGTTGTGTTTTCAACAGGACATAAACAAAAAGTTGCAAAGTGTACAAGTGTCTATTTTCCATCTTGAATTTTTTTTTTTTTACTTTTTGCTTATGTTTCAACATTTACAGACTCAAAGCAAGTTATTATTACTTCAGCACAGATAAAAGCTCACTTTATTCCACTGAGTGACATTTAATTGATATAATTTAGTGTCGCTATTAACAGTCTGTCCTGTGAATCTACAGAATTGTGTGCATTTATGTTTGAAGGAATTTCTCCATGGCAAATATGTTTTTTTCTGGTAATTTTCTACCAATATACACTCATTTCTTTAACAGATCTTTCAGTGTACAGTTATCTTAAAATGATTATAATGTGAGTTATTGTAAACTTTGTCACAACTTCCTGATTAGTTACGACTGGACTCTGCTGTCCGACACCCTGATATTTGCTGTGTGAAATACATACAAGACTGTTACCTGCGAGCAGGCAGAGGAGAAAGAGCCTCATCTTCAAATAAAGTATGTCAGCTCAGGTAATTTTTACAGCAACTTCTGTCAATGTCTGTGTCTCTGTTTTAGGCGAAGCGTCGTCTGTGTCCGTGTGTCTCTGCTAGCTGAACTCTTCCTGGTTCATCTATTTTTTTGTTGTGTCTTAACACATCTACTAGTGCTGTCATATCAAGATGACTGCATCTTTCTCCCATCACTGGCAAGTTATTCTATTCTATTCCTATTGCACACAAACTCAAACAAACAAACAAACACATAATTATGAAGTCAAGTCAGCGTTGGGACAGTGAGACTGAAAGTTTGAAAGAATGTTTGAGAAAGTGAGACATAAAATATTGAACGTAGATTATGTTGGGTGTTCCAAAGGAAATGGCATAAGTGTGATTTTCTCAACTTCCCTCATCTGTATTATCTCTCCTCTCCTCAAACATTGTTTACAAGATCTCTCTACTCTCTTACATCATGCTACAGTACTACAGAGCTTGATATGTGTAGTAAGCTAAGCTACCAGCTACTCTACAATAAATTCAGCTTTACTACACAGAAGCTACCACCCATAAAAATGTATCAAGCTAAGTTACAAACTGTCAAAAGTAGCTTGACAGGCTACATTAGTAGCTACTTTCAGTTAATCAAACTGCATGCCAAGTCAATGCAATTTTAGTGATCAACACAACTGTCAGTCAGATAAAGGCTAAAATATGATTTGGATGTCGTTGACGTAGCTGGCCTCGACTAAAGTGACATACTTTTGAAGGTATGGCCACAGTTCTCCCCACAGAAACGCTGTTGCTAGAAGGTAGACATTAGATTTCGCCATTGCGTCTGTTGTAGAAGATATTGACAGTGCAATAGCTTTAAAAAACGACCAGAAAACAATGTTAAGGTAATTGTGGAGAAGAAGGATGGTTCGGGTGTTCTTCCTACAGGATTCACCCCCTGTAACGGTTGAAACACGCCCCATAATCACATCCCAGTGGAGCAGGGGGACCAAACCTGAGGAAGACAAAATAACTAAAGAAACTTAATGGATTCATCCATTCATTCATTTGAACTTACAGCAATAGGATAACATTTAAACTACTCATATTTAGCATTTTTACATTTCAGCTAAAAAGCTACAGTTGTTGCATCAGAATAACAATTGATCTATTAACATTTATGAATTTAAGATATAGAGCTACAGTTGAAGCATTACAATAAAATTTAAGCTATTAACATTTAAGCAAGCTACAACAATAGAAAAACACTTAAGGTACAGTGCATAGGAGACTACAGCTAGGAATTAGAACTGCATCTATCAAAACTGACACCCTCCAGTGTTTGACATTAGAGCATGATTAACTTAAGGAAGTTGTGGTTTTGCATTTTATATATTACATTTCAAGCTCATAAATATGCTGTGCTTTATTCAGTAAAGTTACTCTGATGAAGCTCTGGCTGACCGAAACATTGGTTTATCAATTAACTGGCTGTAAGCTAAAACAGACAGTTACCTGTGAGCAGGTAGAGGGTGAAGACAAGGAGCCTCATCTTCAACTGTAGTACCTGAGCTCAGGTACCCTGACTCTCGCCAGATGAATTTCATTCCGCCTAGCTCCACTCATCCATCTGGGATCGATCCATTAGAGTGGTGTTTCAGAAGGCTGGGTCTTATGAAAAAATGCTTGCATATGATTGGATAAGCCACTTGTCCATCATCTATTGACGTGCTACTTCAACTACTCACATCGAAGCCAACCCGTGATGCTGAGAACAGTCTCACAGACGCTTCTACGCTACGTCACATCTATGAAACTCCCGTCCTGCGTCCTGATTGGCTCTACCATAAAATCTGGTGCCAAAATCACTCTCAACGGAAGCGATTCCAGATGGATGTGAGTGGAGCTAGGCGGAGCTAGGCGTAACAAAATTCATCTGGCGAGAGTCAGGTTAGAGCTCAGGTGCTCTCTGTCGGCTGCAGTCAAATGTCTCTTCCTCATTCAGTCGTTTTAGCACATTTATCAGCATGTAATCAAAATGTCTGCATCACTTCTCCATCTCTGGCAAGTTACTGTTCACAAACTTAAAGGTAAACTATGCAGTATTGGCAATTTCCTTACTGTATTTTTGGTTTTTGCTTCTTTTTTGCTGGCTCTGTCATGACGAATGTCTGAGAAACTCCATCGCTACCTGTTTTCTAGCCGGTGCCTGGCGTGTATGTGTATTTGAATGCAGTAAAGCAATTCGTTACACTCATTATACTTCCTGACACTGAGGCCATCGGCCTGCCGGCCCACAGTTGCAAGGATGGTTTTTCCGCTCACAGGCGCTAAGGGGAAGCGAGACGGCCACCATTCAACCCGAAAAAAGTCATATAACCATTCCAATGACTCTGAAGCTGTTAAATGAAGGTAAATTTAGTACTTGCATATTAAGCTAAAAAACCTCCATAGGTTACCTTTAAACAAACTAATTCTGCTTTAAACTAAATAATTCTGCTGCTGCGCTCTGAAAGCAGTTTTGGAATGAAGTCTGAGACAGATGGAGAGAAAGAGAGCAGGAGGATATATTGTATGTTAGAATGAAAACAACATAAGTCTGATTCTCTCTCAAATTTTTGATAGCACCCTGGCTGTATAAGAAGTTTGTGTTCTTGTTTGCTTGTTGTGCTCTTGTTTAACTGTTGCAAACCCGAAGTTACAAAAGACGCCCATTTCAAAGAACTGACCTGTGTTGGTGGTGTTGCTGACTGAAGAGAGCTGTGACTGTCTGATATATTGTGTTTCTTTATTCCTTTAATGTGATGTAATATTAAAGGACAAGTTTGGTATTTTACACTTAAAGCCCTGTTTTCAGATAGTTATGATTAAATAAACTGGGGAACATAGGGATGACCCCACAAAATGTCAACCTTACCCCAAGTTCTTCCAACTCTGTCGTCCCAGGAGGTAATGTGGGAACCGCTGTATTTCTCAGGCGAAAGAGCTTTTTGGGCGATTTATTTCGACCTCCAGCAAAGTTCAGTAAAATGCAGACCGCAGAGACACGGTGATCAGCTTTCTGCAGATTCTCAACAGGTGTGCTCACATCCAACCCCAGAAATTCCAGCCACAACTTTAGCCTTTCTGGATCGTTGAAAAGAAGTCTGTGACAACTTCTTTTTGCTATGAATTTTCCCGCAATTTGGAACTGCACAAAATCGCCTCATTTTTAGCTGTCTGTTGCAAAATACTGTAACAAACTGCAAAGTTGTCTCAGAATGGTTTTATTGGTTACGCACCAAAAGACACGAATGTCATTACACAAGCAACACAAGGGAGGTCAATTAAACAAGCACGATACACAAACAGGGTAGTCACATACAATACACGGGGTAAACACATGAGGTACAACATAAAGAAAGACTATACCAGCTAACACATACATGACAAGGTAAACGCAATTACTCTCACTAAAACTAACATCAACATTACACACACACACATATACTGCACAGCACCATGGGAGTTCAGTCATGAACCAGCTAGGCTCAATTCACTACAATACTTCAAGACAGCGATCTTCTGCTTCTTCTGTGTATTCAATGAAATGCCAGTGGTTTGCTTGTAATTGGCAAGACAGTGTAAGGTGCATTATCGCCACCAACTGGGCTGGAGTGTCTATTACTCAAGCTCTCAACGGAATAATGGATAGAGTGGCGAAGTCCCGCCCCTTCTACTTCCGGTCCATGGGACCTATCTTTCAAAAAATTATGAACGGGAGTTATTGGAGAGACAATTATTTTTTGGTCCAGTTTGAATTGTGCCACGAATTTCACATGTGTGTAAATTTAAAAGATAATTTTTCACGTCAAGAAAGTACTGTTGTTCGATAGACTTCAAAAGTTATGTTGGTTTTGTGCGAATCCACTCAGTGGACTACGCCTCTCGTCTCGAACGATGTACGTCACCAACGTAATGAAACGATAAGAGCTGTTATGCTAGTTAACGGTTGCATCTTGCTGCCTGCTATGTCACTTAACAGTATGTAATGTACTGTACAGTCTATGGACGAATACAATTTACCTGATGTATTTAATCCTCTGACTCATGGTATTTTCTTCGGCAAGGAAAGCCCAATTAAGACCTGTTGCTGGTATGCTTGTACAATCTAGTGTGGCTGTGAATGAGCTAACGTCACTAGCGCGACTGATGGGTTTGTAGTCGTTGGAATTACGATCTTTCACAATGTTGTAATTCAATAGTTACGAAACAAACTGCAAATGTCTTTACATGAAAAATTGTCTTTAAAATTGACAAACATCATATGGATAATTCAAGGCACAAGTCAACCGGGACCAGAAAATAATTTCTTTTTCGCCATAGACTGCCGTTCAATTTTTTTTGAAAGATAGGTCCCATGGAGGCAAACGGAAGGGGCGGGACTTCACCACTCTATGGGTGTGAGGCCCCCATTACACACACACACACACACACAGATTAATAACTCATTGGTTTATTCCAAAACAAGATTGGCATTACAGCATTACAACGAAGGCTTGGGTCTGATTCCATCGTGTTGCGGCCCAAGCTAGGATGATCTAAAGCAGTGGATTATTAAAGCAGTAGATTATTAAAGCAGTGGTGTATTACAGTGGAGTTGAGGTTGGGTTAAACCCGATTCTGGAGATTCACACACTAATGCAGTTAGGCTTGTGGCATAGCTCAAGATTTTAAACTTCAATTATTAATAAACAATATTGTTATTTCACATTAATATACATTGTCGGTAGACAATAATAGTCTTAGCGGAAGATCACATGCATGTTAACATCTAGGGTAAAAACCCTAGGTAGGGTAGGTTACCAATCAGTTAAAGTTTACAAAACAGGTTTGTTTCTGCGTACCCTAGATCAAAGATTACAGCATTTTGAAGATGATAACAAGTGGAGTGTCACACAGTAGGATTTTGTGCTCTTTAGAGCATATTTATCTGAAAGTAATTGTGAAAGATATTACAATTTTGTCTCATTCTATTGTTGTTTTTTATACATATATTACTTTGTTTTGACATGAAAATGAAGGAAAAAACTATCTAAAGGGTTTTTAGGAAACTTTTAAAATAAGATGTTCTGTAACTCTGTTACCATAACTGTGTTACCATGAAATGCTGTCCAATGGCATTAAGCCCAAAAATGAAGATAATTTCCAAAAGAATCTTGGTAGGACACTTGGTTTATTATGACCGCCGCGCAGCGAAGCGACGGTCATATAGGGTTAGTCAGATTTTTTTTTTTTTTTTGCATGTCCAAATTTCCGTTAAGGATTCCCGGGACACTGAAAGACCGGGGTAGACGAAACTTGGTGGGCATGTAACCCCATATGGATAGCATGGAACCATCGTTTTTCGTTTTGATCTGTAGCCCCTCCGCTGGACTGCAACCCCCGAAAGGAGGGTAGGGCAGACACAGTTTTCTGTGAATATCTCAAGAACCGTAAGGTTTAGGAGGAGGGGTTCAGGCTCTGATAGATTGGAGCTCCTTCCACAATGTTGGAAGGAGCTACATCATCTCTTGTTGTATCATTCACATAATCTGCAATTCTCTAAAACACAACCACACAGACCATTCACTCAGCATGCAATTGACTTACATCTCTTTCTCTCTCCCCCCCTTCTCTCTCTCTCTCAATCTCAAGAATGAATTTGGTTCTTCACACAATGAATGGATGATGGACATGTATGTGTATGTGAAAAGAAAACATGTCAAGTTGGAAAACGCTATAGCTACTAAGATGCATTCCTTATTGACTCACTCCATGTCTGCTCACCTGTGCATTGTTACATCTGTTCATAGGGTACACAGTTGCAGTAGGATCTGTTGAAGAGACATTTTTCACTTTGTTTTGTATGTATTTTCCTTTTTGACAAATCAGTAATACAATGGCTGTGCTGAGCAATATTCAGACCCAAAGCATTACCCCAATACACATTAATGTCATCAATGTGTGTAGCGTTTCTGTGTAAGGTTTCGCATGTTTGCACCTGTGTAAAATGGAAAAATGCGAAAAAGAATGTCTGACCAACCTGGAATGTTTATTCTGTTCCTGTAGAGCTTGAAGGCTACAGCTCCCACCACCACCACCGCCACCATCACCATGGTCACAGAGAGGATTATGGGGGGTACTGAGAAAACACAAGCGGCATTTGCATATGAAATAACAGTGTCAACAGTACGGAAACATGATGTTGCCTTTATGGTATGAAATAATTGTTACCATGATAATGTAGAGCCTCCTTTTCTTGTGCAGGTGGAATCGTTGTCACATATGGGAATATTCTATTTCCAGTGGTACCTTCCAATTCATGATTAGGAATCAGGGTGGGCTTCACGGTGGCTATGCCCACGCCATGTTATAGTGAACATAAAGAAATTCAGCTTCAGTCTGGATGATTGGAACTATATTGGGACAAAGCACAGGCGACGCACTGCTACTTGGGCACAGAGATTGTCCATGCTTTGGTGAGTGAGACAAGGTACTCATGTGTCGCGTGATATCTCTGTACCCAAGTAGTGTGCTTCGCCTCAATATAGTCCCAAGTAAATAATCACCCACTTCTTGGAGTTTACCGACTGTGCATCTTCAGTTTTAACTTGACGTGAAGTCATAATCCCATAGCCTACTTCATTCGAATCTGTCTATTTGCCTGTCTCTTGATTTGTTTGTAATAGAGGCTGGTATTGTTATAGCAATCAGAAGGTCAATGAGAAAGTCCACATTCTACGTTCAATCTAAATTAAAGAGGGGGTGGATGAGTATGGTTCTATTTTAAATAAATCACACCTCTTTCATAAGGCCGCGTTGGTTCCGAACTTTCCCGCTGTGGGTGTGACAGAAGCGGGAATGAGAGAATACGCATAATACATTATAGTGTGTAAAAAAAAAGCTTACACACGAATGGGAGAATTCCCCCCTTTGGTTTTACTGTATGTTTTTCTCTATGCATTAAAAAGTTTCGGTATCAGTAATACATTCATATAATGGATTAGGCTTCTATATGCTTGTGTTCACACAAATAATGACTAGTCTGATTACTTTCCAAAAATAATTCAGTGGAAATGCATGGATTCCAGTTTCTTCCAGTAGCAGCAACTGGAATCCATGCATTTCCACTGAATTATTTTTGGAATCTGATCCCTTATCTTACCTGTTCATTCTTACTCGTTGCTTGACTTATCGTGACTAAATTCAAGATGACTGCAAACGCTAAACTTCGTGAAGATACTGTCTGTATAAATTGTCTTGTAAGTAAACTACCAGTGCTTTTTCAAAGTTCTCAATGTCTCGTTTTAAATGTCAGGGCCCTCGGAAGTCTACCAATGAAGTGTGGAGATACATTGAGCCTCGTAAATGGGTGTAAAACAGTGATTTATTTGCATGGCTAGCCCGATGCCGAAGCACCACTATTGAAAAAGCTGTTGGTAGCATCGGCTAACTAGCGCCAGATGTTGGAGTGCAGGGGACAAGCCGAGATGGGCTATGAGACATACGTTCACACTCGGTATCATGTTTCAATACACTTTAGGTCAATATCACACTGGAATTCTCCTTTAAGAATTCTGCTGCTGGGCTCTGAAGTTAGTTTTGGAATGAAGTCTGTGACATAGAGAGGAAGAGAAGGAGGATTTGTAGTAGTCTATGTTGTAAAGGAAAAGACATAAGTATGATTCTGTGCCATTTGAGTGCATCCTGGCTGTATTTGAAGTTTGTGTCATGTTCTTGTTTAACTGTTGCGAAGCCGTCATACTTCTATTTTTTGACGTCTTAACCATAGGTCACAAAAGACGCCCATTTCAAAGAACTGTCCTGTGTTGGTGTTGCTGAGAAGAGAGCTGTGACTTGAACATTTTGGAAAGAGTGTTTGTGACAGAGAAAGAGAGAAGAATGACATTGTATGTTGTAAAGGTGTGTTTCTCTCTCATTTGATTTTAAATTTAAAAAAAAAATCCTCACAGGTCACAAAAGACCCAACCCATTTCAAAGAACTGTGCTGTATAAGATGGAAAGAAAGTCCATGGAAGTGTATCACATTTCATAGACAGAACAATTCAATCTGTTTTGCTTAAATGAGGGTGGAGAGTCAAAGCAAGGCACAGAAAGTTTATTGATGTATGAGATCTGTTTTTTATCTGTGAGGTACGTCAGTGGTTTGTGGTGTAACACGTGGTGTAACACGTACATCAACACATGAAGAGGTCAGCAGAACTTCTCCATCTGGCAAGTTACAGTGCAGATACTCAAACAAGTAAACAAACAAACAAACAAATAATCATGAAGTCAAAACAATGATGAAGAGTGAGAGTCTGTGACAGACTGATAGAGCTAGACATTTCTTATAGGCTGTGCAATGTTATTGTATTGTATGTTTGTTTCATCTTCTCTCTCCCTCTCTGCCATGAGAGACAGACAGAGAAAGAGAATTCATACAAAAATCACACATACACATATCCACACCCACACGCCTTCAACCTGTCAAAAAATTTCATAAAACAATAAATAAGTGTAGGCAGTCCTTAGGAAAGATGAAACATCTAAATATGTACATAAAAAAAAATCCATCATATCGTGGCCATGTAGGGAACATTAACACTAGGGTTTATTGTTTTTATCTTTTTTTGTAACACAACACATAACATGCAGCTAAGCCCATGTTGTTTTTCTGCCTTAATGCAAATATGTATTGACAAAGTTCAGAAAGTGATAGAAAATTAGACCAATATTATAGGCTATGTAACATTATAGTATTATGTTTTTATATCTTTCTCGTGGAGAACGAGAGAGAGAGAGAGAGAGAGAGAGAGATAATCAGTTCATAAACTATTTTACATCAGGGGTTTGTGGTTTAACACGTACGTACATCAGCACATGAAGAGGTCAGCAGAACTTCTCCAACTGGCAAGTTAGAGTACAGAGGGGTATTCCAGAAAGCAGTTAGCTTTCTGGGTATGTTAACCCAGAGTTAGCGGTAAACCTGGGATTTCAGTTCCAGAAAGCTCAAAAATGACCAGGCTATGTAAGTAACTATGGTAACATAGGCTCTGAACTGAACTGGGTATGTAAACCCAGAGTAAGCGGTAAACCTGGGATTTCAGTTCCAGAAAGCTCAAAAAAAATGATCATGGCTATCTGAACTGAACTATGGTAACCTGGGATTTCAGTTCCAGAAAAGCTCAAAAATAGGCTATCTAAGAACTATTAAGGCTCTGAACTTAACCTGGTAGGGGGGTAGGTTTTGTTCAGGTTATGTTCAATTATGTTCGGTTATTTTAGTGCATGTTCAATCAGGCCGCTATTTTTACACTTGTCACACAATGGCGTTTGACAGGTCCGATTGACAAAGAAGCACAAAATCATGTAATATTCATCCGTGCAATTCACTGTGAGAGGGCAATAAGACCACGACATCACATGAGAGAGTGAGTCACATAGAGTTTTTCAGCTGAATCCTAAATATAGGCTATAGGCTTGAAAAGCATTCTCCATCCCTACATTACACATGGTGCTAGCTAGCCTACACCATAGTGGACATTTGTCTTTGGCCCACCAGACAGATGGACAAACAACATCTCAGACACATTGAAGATATAATTAAAACAAGTACAGTAGCCTACAAAAAAGGGAAAACATATAGAAAACTAATAAATACGTTTAAATAAAGACTGCATAACAGCTGTCATGCAGGTAGGGCTATGCGTGTTGTCACTAAGTTTGGTTAAGAATGCTGATGGCATTTTGGATAAAATAGTTTTTAATAGGCTACACACGCGCTCTCCGACTGGGAGTTTTTGTAGTGTCGGTCGGTGCGTAAAGTTTGCCTTTGGCGCTTAAAGCAGTTTATTCGTTTTCATGGACACAAACCCACGAGGATCATTAGTACCCAACTGGCAGGTCAGCATCACTTAATGTGGACCGACGATAGGCTGTCTTAGCTGGTGAGCTTCAATTAACGGGCTTTGGCTTTTTCAGAATGTCCTTATGGTCGAATGGATAGGTCATAGGCCACTTCTCTTTTTATATGTGATTATGCTTCACATCTTATCACAAACGTGGAGGCGAAATGGCAGGGCCCAGTAGACCACCTACACGATGCCAGGAATGATGTAGCCTATCCGGGAGGCTAATTTGAGCGACACATTTCAACAGGGTGCGTTAGGGCAGGCCTTCACCTTACTAGAATATTATCAGATCCACTACAGACTTATTAATGTGTAGGCTGTAACTTAATGTTATATGCTTAAATTACAGGACAACTTGATGGATATGCTACTGGGGATAGAGGATAGGCTACCCATGCCTTCCGACATTCATCACCCTTCCGATGCTGGAGCGCAAAGGTTTAACTTGGCCCACAGCTGCAGAACCCGCGTTAAAATAGAAAATTACATTTGTGAATCTCAAGGAGTCTATGGCCCACTCAATCTGTGACAAGGTAGACTAGTTTAAGAAAGCATCATTCAAAGCAGTCAATACAATACGTAATGTCCACTAAATTATTTAATTGTGCTTTTGACATAGGCTATCCTAAACGTGCATTATTTACACGGACAGTTAGGCTATTCTCTGTCAAGCAAGGTCTCGTTCCTTGGCAGATGCTCAAGTATTGCTCTTTTTTTGTTATCACAGTTCTCTCCTCCTCGTAAGCCTCGAGGAGAACTTGCTACTCCGCCTCTGAAAAATACGGTGCTCTTCGTTTCGCCGGTTTCACTCATGGTTTCGACTCTCAATAGATGATGCCTTTATAAGTTCGGGCTGTGGAACGCACAACTTCGAGGTTATCTAACACAGGGTTGATTGAACTAACTGGTAACCCGGTGTTTTGGAACCGACAGCTCGAGTTTAGTCGCCACTGGTTCAGACAACCCAGAGGTTAAGTTTTATCTCAGTGTTTGTTAAACCTCCTTTCTGGAATACCCCACAGATGCTCAAACAAGTAAACAAACCCACAAACAAACAAACAAATAATCATGAAGTCAAAACCATGACAGAGAGTGAGAGTTTGTGACAGATTGAAGAATGTGATAGAACTAGACATCTCTTATAGGCTATGTAAGTTTATTGTATTGTATGTTTGTTTCTCTTTCTCTCTCCCTCTCTCTGTCATGAGAGACAGACAGGAAAAGAGAGAGAGAGCATTGTCATTATTCTTGAGATAACATAAACTATTGAATGCTACAGTTTCCCTTTTCTATACAGAAGTGGTGTCAAAAGCAGTAGTATGCACAGAGGTGAGTGTGGCATCAGAGGGGATTGTGGGTAATTGCGCTGTAGTATACACAGAGGTGAGTGTGGCATCAGAGGGGATTGTGGGTAATTGCGCTGTAGTACAAACAGGGTTGGCCGTAACACCTGGAGACTGACCAGTCTCTCCAATCTCCTCGTATATGCGGGTGCTGCAAGCCTATTAGATAGGTAAAGGGATGTGTGTGTGTGTAGAGAGAAAGAGAGAGATAGAAAAAAAGAGAGAGAATGAAATTTAATGACTACAACCTTGTTATGTAAAACTATAGGGACTTACCCTAGCGTATTCAGTTTGCTCACCTCCATACTGTCAACTCTCAAGTTAGAGGCTGCTTCAAATCCTGCTGCATACACCAAAACAAACATAGAGACAGAATAAATAACCAAATAAAGTAAGGTAAATAAATAGGTCATGTGAGAGTGAGATTTTTGGTAAGCAGTAAATAGTCACTTTAGTTAGCATTACATAGGTGTGTGTGTGTGTGTTGTTTACCATGGAACCTTTAATATGCCATCACTCTCATCATCATCATCATCATCATCATCATTATCATCATCATCATTGTCAACAACAACAAAAACAACAAATACAAGGACTAAAGTGTTACAGTGAAGTATGTTATCCCATCTTAGTTAATGTACTTATATCTAGGCATAGATAATGTGGTATTTGCAGTATTAAAGATGAATGGATGGACAGAGTAGTTTACCTTTTTCTCTGAATTATGTTAATACTGTAGACTGTTTTTCAACTTTGGTATGTAAACAAACATGTTCAGCTTCTAATGAATATAAATAACATGACTAATTTTAGCAGATATTTTGGACCTTTCATGCTTATATCGCATGCAAATGAATAATTATGTTAGTTTCATGTTGATCTGTTGCCTTAGGGCTGAGCTACACCAGGTGCGTAACTGAAGCGTTCCGTTCGCGATGCAACAATTAGCTTCCATTATAATCAATGGAAGTAGCTACACCAGACGTGACAGTGGGGCGTACGTTCGAAAAAAATAGACCATTCATCTAAAATGGATTTTACGCGTTGCAAACGGAACGCTTCAGTTACGCGCCTGGTGTAGCTCATACCTTACAGCTCACAGTTAAGTGGTATACTCCTCTGTGCACATTACCATGTGGTGAATATCTGCGTCATAGACCTCTGAAGTTGGCCTACAAAAAAGCTGCCATTTTTGACATCCGGTATCTGATATTTTTCATATGGGGAAAATAACATGGGGATTTTGAATTATCGCACCTGTTAAACGCTCGCGGGGATGAAAACGTCTGAAATGCAGACATTTTCCTGAACACACTTTTATCCTCTGCCTTTGATTGGATACTATGATCTCCGGTATACGCGAAGGCGGCACACTTATATTTTTGCTACCTCAGAGCTAACTTGCAATGCAACTTGCCATAGGTTCTGGTCCGGTTCTGCTCCCACCTACTTGAATGCCCTCATACAGACTTACACTACCTCCAGACCGCTGCAGCTCTCCTCTGCAAGGACGAATCCAGCGCGCCTCAGCTCCTCTACCACCGGCACGCTCAAGCCAATCCAAACTTTTATCATCTGTTGTTCCTCGTTGGTGGAACACACTGCCAGTTCCTACAAGGGCAGGGACATCCTTTTCCACTTTCAAAAAACTCCTGAAGACCCAGCTCTTTAGAGAACACCTACTCTCATAGCAACACTTACAACAAGTCTTACTGATCCTAGCACTCACCAGCCGCTTTAAACTGACAAGTAACTGTTAAAAACAGCAGCACTCACCGGCACTTATTTCTTACTGTACTCTAATGTTTTTTTTTAAACTGTCCTAAAATTGTGAGAATTGTTCTAAAACTTACTGTTTACCATGTTGTTAGCCCGCTTTGGTTATGCCGCCAGCCAAATGTAATGTAATGTAATGTAATGTAATAGGTAGTTAACTTCAATTAACAACCGGATCTCGGCCACCAGGAGCCTCATGTACAAAGACTTGCGTGGATTTCATACTAAAACATTGCGTACGTGCAAACCTGAAAAGTAGCGTACTGTACGCACAAAAAAATCCTGATGTATGAAACTGTGCGTACGCAGCATTCCATGCTGCTTTTCTTTGTACATCCCAATTAACGTGAAATTAAGTGTACATGCACGAGCATTACACTCCACCCTCTCTCCTCCCTCAATCACACTCATTTTAATATGCTAACTAGAAGGCCACTCGAGAGCGCAGACCTCCTCGAAGACAAAATGGCCTATCCCGCAATATTAATCACAATGAAAACTCATTTGTGGATCCATTCATACTCGAACCTGCTCCAAAGATTAATAATTGAAATCATCAAATTAATAAAAAAAAAGTTTATCTCCAGCGAATGCGAGGTAGAAGTGTTTATCCGACGAAATGGCAAGAATCTTACGTCTTTATCATCTGTAATTAATAACAAAAAACAGTAGTGGCAGAGCGTGGCAGTGGCTAGGCTATAGGGTCAGAGACCGTGGCAGAATTATTGGTCAGTCTGCAAGTAGGTGACAGGGTTCGCATTACTGCGTTTGATGAATTTGAACCATTAAAACACAACTGCATTAATTAAAAAAACATTAAATCAATCGTGTCCAATTAGGCTACTACGCATCGCGCACTCGAGGTGGAATAAACTTTGATCCAGGCCACATCGCCACAACATTACGATTTCTGGATCATATCCCTATATTTGCACACAAGTGCGACAACAATAATGCGAATGCTTACTCAGGGAAAGTCAAAGTATCCTATGCAGTCAATCACACTAAGGGAAATATAGCTTATATCGGCTTTATTAGTCAGCCTGATCCTGTCTATTTCTTTCAAATCTATCGGATATATGAAGGGTGCATTTTTAAGGCATGGGCAAATGCGTGAATAGGTCTTCAAAATCTGAAATGTTTTAAGCCAGTCATTTTAACCAAAATTTGTAGGTATCCTTTAATTCTGATCCTCTAACAGTTGTCATCATTAGATAGGTTGTTGCATAACTTAGTATAATTTGACCATGTTGCATGTCCATTTATATAGAATACATAGGCCTACTTTCGAAGTGTTATCATTTTGAATAACTCACGTTTCACAATATACTGTGCAAATAAAGGCCTAGACTCGCGATCAACTAATGTTGTTGCGTTGCATTGCCTCTAAGTGTCGCCAACTGACGATACACATTGGAAATGTGCGTACGCCAGACATGAAGTTTGCGTGGAGGACCTCACATTCTCACGTTCAAGTCAGCCTTCGTACATCCGGACGTGAGCGTGAGAAATGGCGTACGCAGCATTTTTGTGCTTATGCAAGCTTTGTACATGAGGCCCCTGGTCTTTGATGAACACCCACACAAATCGCCCAGTGGTATTGTCATAAGGAGAGAAGCGGCCATCACTTGCCCACTGGTTCTTAAGGTCAGTCTTTATCTTATCAACACATGTAAATCTATTTGACCCCAAACAGAAATATTTCTTGTTGCTCTCATATCCAGGTTTGTAGTCACATTTCATGCTGACGGCTGCTCCCGTATACCCTGTCACAGTGACCCCATCAACAGCATCTATATATCATATAATAAAGTGTATCAATCAAAGTATAAGGTAGAAATTTGACAAAAGGTGTGTTGATTTTCAGGAAACAAGAACTGCTTTGCATCATCAAAGTTGAGGTGTCATTTGTAATGCGTCTGTCATCTGTATATTTGGAGTTTTTATAGAGCATCTATAGTATCATGCTGTATCTATAGTATCATGCTGTAAAATGCTTAAAATATGTGGCCTCCCCACTCCCAATTTACCAGTCTTACACTGCCATCACTCACCAAAGGACCATAGGACATAGCACATGATGCCTTCCACCCCCAATCACTCACGGTTTGGTAAAAATTCCATCCCATCTGCCATCGCCGCTCTCAATAATCTGCCATCACCGCTATCAATAATCTGCCACAACCGCTCTCAATAATCTGCCATCGCTGCTCTCAATAATCTGGCTTAGGAGGTACTTGGTGTCTATGTTTGTGTGTTTTTTTTTTTTGCTTGTGTAATTTGTTTGTGTAAACTTGTCTTCTTGTTAAATGTGATTATAGACAGCGTCAACAAATTTCCCCCTGGAGACAATAAAGTTTGAATCTGAATCATTGTGTCAGACTGTCAGTTACATGACAATGTTATCAGAGGCCAGGAAGAAGAAATGTGAGTCAGTGACATCAAGTTCCACAAATGTGTATTTTAGAAGTTGTGATGAAACATATTGCACTGACAAGATTAGCTTATGCTTGGACGAGTGCCTGTAGGCTAGACAGTGCATTCTTAAACTACATTGTCTGTCTGTGATTAAATATAAAGTATATTTATATTATTTAGTCAGAATTCTTACCTGAGGTCAGTACGAGTGACAGGACAAGAAGGGTCATCATTCTGAGACGAAGTCCACAGTTGTTCCGTGACTCATTTGATGCAGAGTTTGTAGCTGGCGATCTCATGGTTTGTATGTATTCAATGTCTGTAGATTATGTGTTCTTCAAATGCCTGCAACATCTATCTTTTTTTGTGGGCATGCTGTGGTTTAGTGACTTCCTCTGCACTGCAGTACCAGCACCAGAGATCTAATCTAGCTCTTTTCCGGCACTTTCCTACAAATAGGCCTCAACCAGAAAGGGGAAGTGTATAACTTAAAACCAGGCTTGGAATTTCACCATTCTGGGGGCAAGGCCACTTGGCCTTCAGTTGGGCATATTTGGTGGGGGGCACAAAGGCCACATGTCAGGGCACCAAGGCCAAAGTTAACTATACAGTAGTAGGCTATAAAAATGATCAAAGTTTAGCCTATTCACTGCAGTAGACCTGCATCACTGTATGAAACATTACAAAAACATGAAATGAAAACATGACATATTACATAGAACTGTAAATCATCTGACTATCTAGGCTATATATAACATTTATTTTATATTTGGCCTGTTATGAAATCATGTATTGAACAATTTAATCACAGCTCAGCTTTAAGAAACTCAAATAGCCTAGATGGATGCTTAGCATTTTGTGATGATTAAGGCTACTTTCACAAATTCTTAGTCAGCTGTACTCTGATTTACCAATATCTATGCGATATTTGTAACATTTATTTTGTATTTGGCCCGTTATGAAATCATGTGGAACAATTTAAACACATTGTAAAACTTAAAGCCCAAATTTGGAGACATCCATGTATGTCGAACTTTATTGCAAATTCAAAACTGGATTACTCTGGAACGGCTAACTGTACAGGGGACTGCTTTACACCTTTGTGTTCGGTAAGGTCTCCTGTTTATTCGGATATATGGTTTGTCATGTGTTAAAAGAAGGGTTCGTAAAGTATTCCACCGAGATGAATGGGTAGGGAGATCATGGGACGCAAAACCTTCAGTAGAATGTATGATTAAATTGAATTATATTATTTACTTTTCTCATGAACCGTTCAACACAGCAATTATCGGCTAACATTGTTTTAAAAGCTGAGAAAAAGCTCTTTCATGTGATACTTGTGATGTCTGTGTGATGAATAGGCTACTTCAGTAGTAGTTCAACTGAGAATGGGTGAATTTGGAATGTAATTTCTTTCTTTGGCGCTGTCACTTTCTCCACTGCGTAAAAAAAGACTAAATAAATTTGCGCTGTGAATGCTAAGATTATTTTGACAGGCCACAGGCTAAATAAAATTGCTATTAGTAGGACATAAAGCAGAATATTGAAAGAAGGGGGCACCAAGGCCACCGCGGGCCTGTAAACCTCTGATTTTCAAAGGGGCCTCACGGCCAACGCAAGGGGCCTGCGACGGCCATGGCCGTCGTCGCCGCCGTGAAATTCCTACCCTGCTTAAAACTATAGTTACTATAGTAATAATTAAAGTACATAAACATGCTTGTAATAATAATTAGTAAACTAGTAATAATAAAAGTCCATAAACATGCTTGTGTTTGAATATGAATGTGTTGGCTCATGTGTTTGAAAAGGGATATGTTGATAAAATTCAGAAAAGGGATATGTTGATAAAAGAAGTCAATAGAACCTGAGATTGTTAAAATATCTGAACCTCATCTTCAGTATAATCTTAATGGCAATGGTGTCACTCACTGCCATGTAAACTGCTAGTCTGATTACAGTCAGCCTTGGACTAATGACTGTGGCCCACATGTTTCACATTTTAATTAGTCTTTTTATTGTTGGTGTTGTTGCCCATTATGTAAAATTAATTAACCTTAATTGTAAGGCACTTTGGTACAACTCAATTGCACTGTAATACTGTCTTCCCACCACTAGGAAGTGGATGTGTATCTTGCGAGTGTTAGACACGAGGTTACACACAAGTCTCTGGCAGACAGGAAACAGAACAGATACTAGACAAAATGCCTCAATGTACTGTAAAAAAGGGAAAATGTTTATTTTATTTCAAGATAGAGTAACAAACAACTAAGAAAGTAACAAATATGATGCATGGCCGGGGTCTAAATACAGAGCCTTGTAGGACCTTACATTTTCTCATTCAGGTAACTCACTGCCACCTGCATTAGCTGGTGACCTTTCATTGTAAAATTACATTACATTACATTACATTAACATTCAACAGCATGTATACCCCCCCAGCCCCAGTAACAGTATACTGTATATAGTAATATAATAGGAATGAAAATCTACAATGGAAATGCTAACACTAACATTCATCAATAAAAAAACAAACAAAAATAAAATAAATTAAAGGTATTGAAAATGCTAAACATTGTCCTGCTGAAAGAAAAAAAAATGCTTAGAAACCAGCTGCTAGTAGCTGGTTTTAGCTGGTCTTTGCTGGTTTTCTTCCAGCTCTTGCTGGTCTTTGCTGGTGGGGTGCTGGTTGACATTGTTGCTGGTTGACAAGGTGGTCATGCTGGTTTTCTAGAATGACCAACATAACCTGGCATGGCCAGTTAAACCAGCAATGTAAGACCAGCAACACCAGCTCAAATAACCAGTTTGAGGTGGTGCGACAAGCAAAAACAGCTGAGTTACCATTGTAAGCTGGGTGAACCAGCTACTGCTACACAATCAAAACTCTTGCAGAAACATATCTTCAGCTGGTCATCATTCATTGGGTGGTCCATTAAGCTGGTGAACAAGCTGGTCAACCAACAAACCACCTTAAGCTAGTCATACTGTTTTTTTTAATTATTATTATTGAAACAACAAGAGAAACTATGGAATATGGAAATTGTAGCTATGAATTTTGCGAATATAAAATGTTTTAGTGCGGAGCATTTATGTTGGTGCCGTTGTGCGGAAGGGCGCGCTGATGTTAGTGCGTGTGTGGTGTGCAGTGTGTGGGGCATTCATGTTAGCGCCGGTGTGTGGTGTGCAGTGTGTGGGGCATTCATGTTGGTTCTGGTGTGTGGTGTGCAGTGTGTGGGGCATTCATGTTAGCACCGGTGTGCAGTGTGTGGGGCATTCATGTTGGTTCTGGTGTGTGGTGTGCAGTGTGTGGGCATTCATGTTGGTTCTGGTGTGTGGTGTGCAGTGTATGGGGCATTCATGTTGGTTCTGGTGTGTGGTGTGCAGTGTGTGGGGCATTCATGTTGGTTCTGGTGAACGGTGTGCTTTACTGGTCTGAACTAGTCCTGGAGTACTCACAGTTTCCCTGTCTGAAAGCAATGGCCACTGTGTTCGGGCCTTCACCAAAACTCACTGCAGAGTAGCCCATGTCAGTGCAAGGGTTTGTGGGTAACGTAGCAGTGGAGTATGTAAGGTCATCAGAGGGCATTGTGGGTAATTGAGCTGTGGCATACACAGTGTTGGTTTCTGGGAGAGATGGATTATGGGTATCTTTAATCTCTTCATACATGCAGTCCGGCTGAGGAACCTGATTGGAAGAAACAAAGCAAAGAACATTAAAAGTGACTTAACATACACACAGTTTTGGGTGTTTTTCAGAGGGACCTGGCGACCTTCTCAAAGTAAATGGTAACACTAAAACAAGGGGCTAAATTAAGATTTTTGGAGGAAAAGATCAAACAGTCTGCTGTCCTAATAGATGGCAATGGACCATTAAATTACACAATGATCCAAAACATACAGCCAAACAAGGGAAGAAATGGTTCACAGAGAACAATATCAACATTTAAGAGAAGCCCTGCCAGAGTCCAGACCTCAATCTGTCAAAAAAAGTGAGCACAAGGCCAGAACGATGGCAAATAATTGTTCTTGCCTCAAAACCCAGATTGCTGCTAAAAAGGTAGATAGATATATAGATAGATATATTGATAGATAGATACTTTATTGATCCCCATGGGGAAATTCAAGACGGTTCAAGGTGCGGTTGTGGGGACATAGAGAGGCTTGGTAGCTATTATAAGAACCATGTTAAGAGCTGTGATGTCAAATACAGATGTTTCCATTGGTTATTTAAAAATGGAATTATTTTTTTTTTTTTTTCATAAAATGGCTAAAAAAGATGAAAATGCTTCTTTATCTGATTCAATGTTTCTACCATATTTTCTTACAACCTTTTGGCATGTGGCAGTGTCATTTTCAGTCAGAACAAACATATTGGTCTAAAGACCAAAGAAAATCAACATTAATTTTTTTTTTTTTGTGCAGGGGTATGAATCATTTTGTTCGTAACTGTATATTCGTAATTGCACATTTCCATCCAACCTCAGATGTCAAACTGAAGAGAACATCATTATTGGACAGACTGACTGACTTTAATATTGACTGACTTTAATATTGATTATTATACGGCTCTTCACAATGCTAGTAGAACGCTCCATTGACTTGAATGGGATTTCCCAACGTTCTATGGTAAAATATTTTCATGTAATTACCGCTGCAAACCTATGGTAACGTCGGTGTCTTCCGGACTGAGTGCTAGCCTCCCAGAATGCAATGTGTGTGAATGCTGGATTGTGTAATGTCGGTTTTAGTGAGTGTAATTGCGTTTACCATGTCATGTATGTGTTAGCTTGTGTAGTCTTTCTTTAGGTTGTACCCCATGTGTTTTACCCGGTGTATTTTATGTGACTACCCTGTTTGTGTATCGTGCTTGTGTATCCCTTGTGTTTCCTATGTAATGGTGTCTATGTGGATTCCCGCTTCTGCTATTAAACCTTTGATTGGACAACTGTGTATGTCGCATCAATCGTTACATTGATATTAGAAGCGACTTTTGAACATGGCCTCCGTCCAGTGAGAGAAGCCGGGAGCGGGAGACCTCACCACTGGGTGGAGGCCCACGCAAGAGGATCCGGAGAGAGCCCTTGTAAGGGCTACTAAAAAGCTTATAACGGTCTTCTGTCCTTACTGCCGCTGGAGGAGAGGAGCTGTCGTCTGGACCTGCCTGTGGCCATGGGAGGAGATCTTGCCGGAAGGGGCCTGAAGAAGCGGTCCAGGAGACCAGGAGCCCCTGCCCCCGCCAGGCGGCACGAGGCTGGAGTTGGCAGTGGCCCTGGCCACGACGCATGAGCAGAGCCGAGGGAGAGCGGCAAGGAAGAGGTTCCTGGATGACGGACGGTTGGCAGAGCCGCTGGGGGCAGCGAATTCACGACGGTAGGGCAGCTTCAGCGGAAAAACTGAACTTTAAAACATTTGGGTGCGTGTAAGAGGCACCGTGCTGTGTGGGCGCCCGTTCTAGTTGGCCTGTTGGCCGGCGCCAGAGAGGAAATAAAGAAAGGTTCGCTGTGTTGGGTTGAAGGCACGAGTCAGAAGAGGGGGGTCAAGCCTGCGTCGTGACCATGACGTAGTGGAGCGGGCCGGGAGCAGAGGAGGACAGCTCTGCGAGGAGGCAGCGCGAGGAGGGACGCCGAAACCGGTAGCTGACGGCCTGAGAGCTCAGCGCGTCCGGCTGCAGCGGAGCTGATGCCTGCCTGTCCTGGTCGGTGCGACTGTGGACAGTGTGGAGTGGAGCGACGGAGGTGCAGCGACAGTTGACCCTTGAGTTCCGGTGCTTGGTGCCAGTCTACGGTAGTGTAGGCCACCTAGGGCCCCGCCTGGAGCTGGAGGAGTGCTGCGGTGGCACACCGTGGAAAGTGTGACCTGAGGGCGGTCACTGAAAGGGAGCTGGGGACGAGAG
Organism: Alosa alosa; assembly: GCF_017589495.1. Lineage (NCBI taxonomy): Eukaryota > Metazoa > Chordata > Actinopteri > Clupeiformes > Clupeidae > Alosa > Alosa alosa. The sequence goes on from NC_063195.1 coordinate 15,132,775, forward strand.
GCGACAGCCATGTGACTACTAGCACGCCCGCACTGGATTGCTAGCAGTTGTGGTTCCCCAAGTTGGCGAGTGAGCTCATGCAGTGTGCACTCCACGTGTTGTTCGCGGTACCACGGACTGATGGACTGAGTGAGTGAATGCCCACACCGACGTTATGGCAATGGCTAAGCTGAGGAGACATTGGCGAAGACGGCAATGGCTCGCGAGGGGGCTGTGTAACGTCGGTGTCTTCCGGACTGAGTGCTAGCCTCCTAGAATGCAATGTGTGTGAATGCTGGATTGTGTAATTGTAGGTTGTACCCCATGTGTTTTACCTGGTGTATTGTATGTGACTACCCTGTTTGTGTATCGTGCTTGTTTTATTGATTTGTTTTATTGAGTCCCTTCAGGGCGGAACAAGACCCCTCCGCTGCGCGTTGGGGTCCAGTTCGCCCTGTTGACTTATTTTCCCAATAATGACCGGCGTTCTATACATTATCCCTTACGTATGACCCAGAGATGAGTTGAAATAATACAACCCATTTTTGAAGCCATCCTTGATATCATTGCCTTTATATTCCATACTGTTGGATCAACTAATAACTTATCACCGACCAAACTGGATACTCAAGCCTATGAGTGGATGTCAGGTTAGAGCAATTGAACAGTCAAACAAAGGAAATGTTTCCCATCTTAAACACTTACCTGGCTGTTTCTTCTGGTGTTTGTATCGTTGGATGGAAGTTCTGTTGGTGAAAAAAAAGTTCAGCAAAAATGTGAATAACACAATCATCATTATTTGTAAGCTGTGCAAATGTCAACGTGTAATGTGTTGCGAAAGCATGCCTTTTGGAGAAAGACTCACAAATCTTCTTTGTTTGTGTGTGTGTGTGTGTGTGTGTGTGAGTGAGTGAGTGAGTGAGAGATACATCTATTGATGTGAATATAGTTCTCTGTCCTGGCATAGGGTGTACCTCACCTTGTGTCTTGTTTCTTTTGTGCCTGTAAAGCAGGAACACTGCAGTTGCCACAACGACCATCACAACGATCAGAGACACAGAGAGGGTCAAGGGACTGGCACCTAACAAAACACAGACAGTAGAACTTAGTGGGCAGTCTCTTTAATATATGTACAGTTTGTCCTGCTTATGCTATATCTATGAGATATGACACTTATAATTAATATACATTAATATTGTGACATTTGTTCCCTGAATAAAAGACATTACAGCATAGGTCCCCACCTAGATATAGCCTACTACATTTTGCAGGCATTTTGTATTTTGTGTATGTGAGTGGAGACAGACCACTGTCCCTGTGTTATGCTAGCTGACCAAAATAAGCAGTCTTTACCAGGAGATGTTGAGATGGTGACTGGAGTCATGGACATGGATGCCGGAGATGATGGCCACGTGGTTGATTTGTCAGGAATATGAATCACATTAGTAGATGCTGGTATTCAAATGTCATTTCCCATTTTCAAAGGTCCAAAATGAGACAAACAAGCTCAAGTCAGAGACTGCATTATTACAATCAGTCTAGGATGGGAATATACATTGGAATGATTTGACAGAGTACCAGCTTCCCTGACAAGCCAAGATCTAGATTTTCTTTGGATATCTTCATTCAAGTCTTGGATTAGACCGTAATCAATGTCAGAGCAAACAAGCCCATACTGTCCAATCTGCAATCGTCACAATGACAAACATCATGCAGCATGGGGTGAAATTATGCCCTAAAAGTTTTGAGAAGCGGGCTTGCAACCAGAAACTCACAGGTCTGGTCCCCAGGGTCAGTAGGAAACATAACAAACTGCATTACTAACACCTCCCTTATCATCCATGCCCTTGAGCAAACCACAAACTGCACTACTAACACCTCCCTCATCATCCATGCCCTTAACACCTCCCTCATCATCCATGCCCTTGAACAAACCACAAACTGCACTACTAACACCTCCCTCATCATCCATGCCCTTGAGCAAACCACAAACTGCACTACTAACACCTCCCTCATCATCCATGCCCTTGAGCAAACCACAAACTGCACTACTAACACCTCCCTCATCATCCATGCCCTTGAACAAACCACAAACTGCACTACTACCATCCTAGCAAACCACAAACTGCACTACTAACACCTCCCTCATCATCCATGTTTGTGTTATGCCCTTGAGCAAAACAAACCACTAAACTTACTGTGTTTGTGTTATCACTGCTCTTACTGTGTTTGTGTTCCCTGAGTATAAGATAGGTCAAATATTGAGGGGTTATTCCAAATCAACAGATTTTAGAAAATATTCTCATCTTAGTACCTTGATTTTGTTTCATGCCAAAACATGTACAGTACAACCCCAAAACAGAAAAAGTTGGGACATTGTGTAAAACGTGAATAAAAACAGAATGTAAAAATCTGCAAATCTCTTAAACTCATATTTAGTTGCAAAAAGGACACAGACAACATATCAAATGTTTAAAATGACAAATTTGACTATTTTGTGGAAAATATATGCTAATTTTGAATTTGATACCAGCAACATGTTTCAAAAAAAGTTGGGACGGGGTAATACAATGTTGGAAAAGTTCTGTAATGATAAAGAAAACAAAGGGAAGAATGTTTCAACTAATTAGGGTAACTGGCAACTAATTAGGGTAAGTGGCAACACGATTGGGTATAAAAAAGAGCATCCCAGAGAGACAGGGACTCTTAGAAGTAAAGATGTAGGGGTATTTATCACTCTGTGTAAACTTAGGTGCACAAATGAGGAAACAATGTCATTTTAATCTTAACATGAAATTGTGAAGTATTTGGGGAGTTAATCATCTACAGGACATAATATTATTAAAACATTCAGAGAATCCAGAGAAATCTTTTGGACCTCAGATGACATTGCATCAATACCAGACCTGTTTCTAGACCTGTCATTGTATGGGCTCAGGAAAAACTCTGATAACCATTGTCTATGTGCACAGTTTAATATCAATTCAAAAACTGCAGCCAACATTGTAACAGCTAAAATTGTATTGAGACATGATACAGTAGATACCACCCTCTTATCTGGGCCTGAGCTTGTTTAAAATGGACTGAGGTAACGTGGAAAAAGGTCCTGTGGTTAGACCAATCAAAATTTGCCATTATTTTTGGAAATCATGGACTCATCTGGGCTAAAGAGGAGAGGGCCTATCTAAGTATCCAACCTATCCAACTTGTTTTAGTTCGAAACCCAACATCTATGACGGTGTGGAGGAGCCTAAGTGCCTACAGCATGGGCATCTTGGCAAAGCACAATCAATTCTGAATGATGTATACAGGTTTTGAGCAACATATAGTGCCATCCAGGCAATGTCTTTTCCAGGGACGACCTTGAATATTTCAGGAAAGCAATGCCAAAATGAATTCTGCACATACACATGTATTTAAATAGTATTTCTCCATAGAGGAAGAGTCCAGGTGCTAAGATGGCCTGTCTGCTGTCCAGATTTGTCAAATTAGGTGCATAATGGAATGAAAAACATGACTAAGAATACCCCATACTGTTGAGCAACTGAAATCCTATTTTGGGGATTAATGGGACAAAATGACATTCTCAAAACTGTAGCAAATGGTCTCCTCAGTTCATTAACATTTACATAATTTTGTAAAGAGGTAAAGCAGCACAGTGGTAAACATGCTCCCGTCCCAACTTTTTTTGAAACATGTTGCTGGCATTAAATTAAAAATTAACATATATTTCCATGAAATAGTCCAAATTTTCGTTTTCACTAGCATTTTACACAACGTCCCAACTTTTTCTGTTTTGGGGTTGTACAACAACTACTGTGCAAAAGGTTTAAGCTTGTATCTACTTCATGTTCTGAGATGTGGAGGCTTCAAAAACAGGGTTGTGGGTCTGATAAAATGCATTTTTTAGAGTGAAGTTATTTGGGTCATCACTTTTGCATGATTCATATTCTTGAAATTGTCAGGGAATATGCTACACTGTCAAGTGTCTTCAACTTGTAAATAATACTGTCAAATATTTGCTAAGCTATGTTGACTTGTTGAAAATTTTATTAATGAAAAATGTAAGTATGTTTTGCCCACCATATCTTCACAATGAATCCCATCAGATACTTTGAATCTATATAACACTACTGTTTTAGTACTTTCTTACCAACTAGGTTGCATCTACCACAAAAAACATGTTTTGAATAGTATATTCACAAAATATTGTGCTGGTACCTTGACTCAAACTCATATTAACTAGATGTACCGCAGAGCGGTACAAAATATGACCGCCGCCTAGTCCAACACATTTTTTCCACAAAAATAAGTCACGCTTGTCAAATTGTGTTCATTTACTACTTTGTTCCTTTTTTGTGTGTTTGTAATTGAGTGTGTGCAGAGTGTGTAATCGTTTTTGTGTATATGTGTTTGTTTGTGTGTGTGTGTGTGTGTGTGTACAGTATGTAGGTGTGTTTGTATGGGTGCATGTGTATGTGTGTTTATGTGTTTGTGTGCGTGTTTGTGCGTGTCATGTGTGTGCATGTGTAGTGTGTGTGTGTTTACGTGTCTTTGTGTGTGTGTGTTTTTATGTGTGTGTGTCTTTATGTATGTGTACATAAATAAAGCAAATCAGGGAACCACCTACTCTTTGCGATAAGTGCCATGGGATCTTTAACAAACATGGTGAGTCAGGACCTCAATTTAACATTCATGCAAAGGAAAACATCTGCAGTACAGTGTCCCTGTCACTGCAATAGGACATTAGGATTGATATTCGTTTGGTGGCTTTTGGCCACAGGGAAGAGTGCCACCTACTGGCCAGCCACCAACACCCCTTCCAGCAGGAACCTACTCTTCCAAGGAGGTTTCTTATCCAAGTACTAACTAAGCCTGCTTAGCTTCAGTAATTCAGCAAAGTCAGGGTATCTGCTGGTCTGGCTGCTGGCTAAAAACAAAAGGTGAAAGGCATATATGATTGTAACTGTCTCACTGAATTGCATTGTGCACACTCAATTCTCACTGGTATCTGCTAGACAACAAGTACCAAAACATGATTAGTTCATAGATTTCACCTGTAAAATACATTTTATACAACCCAACCCCCATCTGGCCTGTTCATAATTCTGAGAAATTCTTGAATTGTGTGCATGTGTGTGTGTACGTGTTTGTGTGTGTGTGTGTGTGTGTGTGTGTGTGTGTGTGTGTGTGTGTGTGCTTGTGTGTGTGCCTGTGTGTGTGCATGTGCATGCATGCGTACATATGTCTACTGTGTGTGTATGTGTCATACGTATGATTACTGTGAATGTATGTGTGTGTGTGTGAATATCTGATTATGCACATATGTGCATATGGAATGGGTTAACATGACCCCTGGAGGCAAACATATGCAAAAAATTGGTCATCCTAGGCCCTACGGTTCTCAAGATATTCACAGAAAACTGTGTCCGGCCACCTACAGGCCAGTTGGTGTACAGTAACATAAATGAATTTATTGTATGGCCCTATGTGTATCTTTGCAGTGGCAAGCTTTCTTAATGACATTACAGTATGTGTCGATAGGAAAGCACTCACAGGTGGGTGCATCCGTAAATTTGCATTCAGTTGACCCACTACTACTTTCCCTATTTTACAGAAATACCCCATTCAAAAGGAGAAAACACATATCCTGTATTACTTACACCTGTCTTAACATAGTCACTCCTACTCATCCTGGATTGGTGTTACGTAATGGAATGTGTTAAAGGAACCGTATGTAAGAAATGTATTTCAATGAATCATAAAATGGCCCTGATATGTCACTAGACATTAAGAAATCATGTTCATTTCAAACACTTATATCACTGACAACAGTAGTCTGGCCAGGATATTGTCATTTAAAAAGTGAAGTTGCAGCCCTCAACTGATGTTGATGTTGTGTTTTGACATGTCATGTTGTGTTTTGGCCTGATGCGCCACCCTTCACCTACTGTATCTACTAATCACAAAGTCAGTAGTGTTTCAGCATCCGGGTTGGAACCTCGAGTTAGGGGGGAGGAGGAGGGGATACACCGCTCTACAGTAAATTGAAATTACCAGTTTTGGCCACAATCTTACATATGGTTCCTTTAAGCAGACAATGTTATGTCAAGCCTCGCTTTATCACTTAACTTGGATTTCTTAATTCTGCCTTTGTGAAATACCCCTCAGGTGGGAGGCATCTGTTGATTTCACATGGAATGACCCATAGGTCACCTTTAAGAAGCATGAGGGGGTAAAACTCACTTTTGATGACCTCCAGTCTGACCACACTCTTTGTTTCTTCTACCCCACACCAATATATCCCAGAATCCTCTGCTCTTAAGTCAGTGATGGTCACATTGAAGATTCTGGCAGAGATTTCAGGCTGAAGATCCTTGTCTTCTTTTAAAATGTATCTATTGTGGTTTGGAGCTAGTGATGACACCAGGAAATCTTCCAACTTACAACCAGTGTCTTTTGCTCGGCAAAAGTACTTGGCTGTATTTTTGCTGGTCTGATCATGTTGATATTTGCAGGTGATGATGACAGACTTTCCCTCATCTCCTGCCACCACTGTGAAATGTAACGGACATGATCAATAATTAAAACAATAATTTCAACTTCTACATTATTTTATTTTTTTAATAGTTGAGTGACAGACCACATAGCAAATGTTGACATAATATTGTTCCACTATATATGGTAAAATCTTGGTGTCTGGTGTCAGAGTAAAAGCCTTTGGTTCTCCATCTCCATCTCTGGAGCTGGAATAGCCTTGGTAATAGAATTATAGAAACCTGTGGAAAAACCCACAGGGCTTGCACTTAGGGGCTGTTCACACCTGTGACCAACAACAAGGAAAGTCTCTCCTTGTGTTAATGAATGTGACGGCTACAATTTGATGGATTCTGATTGGCTGTCATTGTTTTATCCGTCTCAAAATCTGGTTATTGTTCTTGGTGTGAATGACCCTTGGATGGCCCTTAGGAAAAAGTCTTGGACATGTGTGGATTTGCAGTATTTGTTTGTATTTATTTTTGTGTCTGTTTGTTTGTTGTTTGTCACTTACCTTCTCTGACAAGTAACTCCTGCTCAGTGGTTACAAAATTTACTTCAGTAATGACTGCACAAGTGTACTTCCCAGAATACTCGGCTCTCAGTCCTCCGATCGTCACATTGAACACTCTGGAAACGGTGTCGTCATACAGAGTCTCGTGTCCATTTTTTGCCTGAGTCTGCCCTTGTTCAGATTTAATCAGACAGTTGTCTCCGCTTTTTTCACATTCCCCCTTACAGAGGCATTTGCTCTTATTCTGAGAGCCCTCTGCATATGGACATCTGAATGTTGCTGAATCTCCAACATCTCCAATGACTGGATTCACTTTTAACAAGATAGATAGATAGAGACAGGCAGACAGTTAGATATAAGCAGGAAAGAAATGCTCAAGTTTAGAAATGCTCAACACTTCAAAAATAAGTTAAGAACACACTTTTATACAGTAGTTTCTAGTTTTACTGGTTTTCCCTCCAAAAGAGCCTACCCTGTATGTGGACTTCCATGAGCAGGTCTGGTGTTTCTGATGGTGATGCTCCTCCAGCTGCACACCAGTACACTCCTGTGTCCTCCCCAGTCAGGTTAGTCATGGTCACCAAGAAGTTCTTGCCCTGTTTATGGTCAGTCAGCTTCAGTCTCTGAGAGGTTCGCTGTCTGCTCTCTTTATCGGATACAATGATGTCACATCCTGCACCCTTGCAGAAGTACTTGTGTCTGTCTACATGCTGTGCATCATATGGGCATTTGATGGTAACTACTCCAGCAAGAGGTCCAGTTTCCTTTATGATATCCTCATAAGAACCTATAAAACCCCAAAACACAAATTCCATTCATTATCTTGATATGATTCATCACAGTAAAAAGGTCACGCATTTGTATAGACTATTTTGATTCCATATACATGTGTTCAGTCAAGAACACATGTCGAGTCGTAGAGAGACTGGGCCAATGATGGCACTTAGCAGGAAGCTGGAAAGGGAAACCCCTGCTATGGCAAGTCCTGATGACAGCTCGAGATTGACAGGCTCATACGGGCCAAAAGGCAACTTAAAGGAACATGCCAACTCTTTTGGGAAATTAGCTTGTTTGCTGTCTGCTCTAAGTTAAATAAGAGGATACATATGTTTCTCTTATCTGTGTGTGCAATAACCCAGTCTGACACCATTGGGCTAGCTTTGCATAATTCACTGGAAGTGGGTTACACCATTTAGACTATAGATAAACAGAGTTATAGGCTAAATGCTGTAACTCAAAGAAGATAAGGTCATCATTTCATGTAACTCTGGGGTAGACTGCAAATTAGTTATTTTTTCCTTTAAGAAACAAGCAAGCAGAGAGGGACTAATGAGAAGGTATTAGTGTGTGATTGACATGCAGGCAGTGATGAACATATTACTGGTTTCTAGAACTTCTCTTGTGGAACTTAAACTATTCTCAACTCATATCCACCTCAGCAGAGCCGGACAGTAACAGAGTACATTTACTTGAGTACAGTACTTGAGTACAATTTTGAGGGATCTGTACTTTACTCAAGTATCATTTTTGGGGAGTACTCATGACTTTACTCAAGTTCATTTGAGAGGCAAATATTGTACTCTTCACTCCACTACATTTATATCCATAACCGTGAGTACCTGTTACTTCTTCTAAAAAAAAAGGAAAAAGCAAAAATCTCGGAAACCCTCAATTTGTTGTTTCCCTCTCAAACGTGATTGGATTGTGCAGGCGCCACTGATTGGGACAGCCAGCAATCACCTTCAGCTTTCCGCCAAAGTCAACTCCATGGTTAGATTTAGATAAGAGACGAAACCATGGACAAAACAATGGATGAAGACGCAACAGGTCCATCCCGGGAATGTGCCAACCTGTGGCCCCACCTTGCCAGACTATTTCAATTTTCTGAACAACTTAATGATAGTTTTTCGCTTCAAGTGTTTCAATTGCAAAATAGTATTTTGTATTTGAAATATGTATTTGAAATACATGTATTATAAATACTGCCCATCCCTGGCAACATGGTAAAAATATATAAATGACTTGATTTTACTTTCAATTCCTTTTACATTCTCCAAGGTATTAACATTAACATTTTTCATAAATCCATGTAGGATGTTTCTGTACATAAATGTAAGCACTGTGGCAGTAGTAATGCAATATTTAGAAAATGTACTCTTGTACTCTTGATACTCAAGTACTTTTAAAAACAAGTACTTCAGTACTTTTACTTAAGTAGACATCTGACTGTTGTACTTTAACTTGTACTTCAGTAAAATTTAGCAAAGGGTATCTGTACTTTTACTCAAGTAATGAAGCTGTGTACTCTGTCCGCCTCTGCACCTCAGTCAGAATTGGACTACACAACATACTCATAGACTGTATTTATCTGTATACTTTGTTAAATAACATATGGTTATGGTTATAGTATTAGCAGACACTTAAAGGCCAAATCAAAATGAAAGATAACCAAATATAACCTCATTGAGGTGACATGACATGACATTTATTGGTTTACTTCACCACCCTGTTATGTGTGTTCACTCAAAGTCAACGAGCACCACAAAACCAGAAAACGTAACCAATGTAGGTTGGCCATGTGTAGCCCAGAGTGTCAAATGTTGAAACAAGTCTCGACCCATAATTCTTTAAAAATGAGGTGACTTACATGAGATCAGGTAGATAAGAAGTACGATGAGGTTCTTCATTGTGGATTTAGGTCAAGAAGATCCAACCTGACGTGTGATAGAGCAGCGGTGTGTTTACAAGGGCTCCTGCAAACTTTGCCGTGTGCTTTGTAGCGAGAGGCACTGGCAATCAACGTGAAACTGGATGTTTCTTTTTATGCTCTGTTTCTGTTTGAGGTCTGAGCACTTCCTGTGTATTTCAGAGTTGCCAAGTCCTCCTGTCATCACTGCCTGTCACCTCTTGCACAAAAACGAGAGAGAGGAGAGACAGAAAAAGAGGAAGAGAGAACAACGAAGAAAAATCAGAGTGAGCGTATGTGTGTCAGAGAGGGAGCGAGAGATTCAGATTAAAAAAGAGAGTGTGAGAGAGAGAGCACGTGTTCAAAACACAGTGTTATAGACCTCTCCTGTAAATCGAAAACAACTTCACCTTTTAACCTGTCTCTGGCATGTTGCCTCACAGAACTTATACTGAGAAGAAATAAAACAAATCTTTATAGATATTATGAGAAGATACAGTATCAAGCTATCACACTTCAAATCCAATGAGTGTTTTGTTGGTTAGATTCTTTCCCTGGGACTTGGCTTAGGCCTACCTGATGACTGTGGGGGTTAAAAAAGAAGACTGTAATGGATGATGATCAGAGCCGGACAGTAACAGAGTACATTTACTTGAGTACAGTACTTGAGTACAATTTTGAGGGATCTGTACTTTATTCGAGTATCATTTTTGGGGAGTACTCATGACTTTACTCAAGTACATTTGAGAGGCAAATATTGTACTCTTCACTCCACTACATTTCTATCCATAACCGTGAGTACCCGTTACTTCTTCTAAAAAAAAAGGAAAAAAGAAAAATCTCGGAAACCCTCAATTTGTTGTTTCCCTCTCAAACGTGATTGGATTGTGCAGGCGCCACTGATTGGGACAGCCTATCAGCAATCACCTTCAGCTTTCCGCCAAAGTCAACTCCCTGGTCAGATTTAGATAAGAGACGAAATCATGGACAAAACAATGGATGAAGACGCAGCAGGTCCATCCCGGGAATGTGCCAACCTGTGGCCCCACCTCGCCAGACTATTTCAATTTTCTGAACAAGTTAATGTTGATGATGTAATGATAGTTTTCGCTTCAAGTGTTTCAATTACAAAATAGTATTTTGTATTTGCAATACGTATTTGAAATACATGTATTAGAAATACTGCCCATCCCTGGCAACATGGTAAAAAGATGAAAATTACTTGATTTTACTTCCAATTCCTTTTACATTCTCCAAGGTATTAACATTAACATTTTTCATAACTCCATGTAGGACGTTTCTGTACATAAATGTAAGCACTGTGGCAGTAGTAATGCAATATTTAGAAAATGTAGACTACTCTTGTACTCTTGATACTCAAGTACTATTAAAAACCAGTACTTCAGTACTTTTCTTAAGTAGACATCTGACTGTTGTACTTTTACTTGTACTTCAGTAAAATTTAGCAAAAGGTATCTGTACTTTTACTCAAGTAATGAAGCTGTGTACTCTGTCCGCCTCTGATGATGATGAGGGCAGATGGCTGATCTTCAATTTTCGTGTTTCCTGTCTGTTTCATTTATATACTTATTTGAATTTGTCGATGTCAACAGTCTTCAACTCTGTTAGGCTTCAATTTTTGGACTGCCTGTTTACATCTACATTTCACAGTGGCCCATATCAGACAACTGTGTTTACATGGTTCACTAATTAGCTTAACACCTAAGACAACCTACAGTAGCCTACATGCGCACCAGAGGGACCGATATGAAAACAAACATACAAACGGCACTGCAGAATCATGGAATTACACAAGCTTGCATTATTAAGCTATTTCAATGGTTTGTTTCTGAAGTATCTTGAGAAGTCCGCAAAATAGGCTACTGGTTTTAATTTTAACACCAAATAGAAAGTGCAGCTTTTACCATCTCCATTTTCATTTTAATTCCACTGTTCTGTCAGTTGTGCATGATGTGGAAATAGCATTATGTGTAATGCAAATGCGAAGAGGTAAAAGATTGTGGGCATTTTCAGCAATGTCCAAGTTGTTGCATCAAGGCCTGCCTGTGTAAAGGCAGCCTTAAAGAAACACTTCTCGGAGAAGAGCCGGTGGTGATGTCACAGCCACTTCAACTTGGTAGAATAACTTTTTTACAGTTTGTTTTTTCACACACACACACACACACACACACACACACACACTATGAATACACATAGTACGTTACATAGATGTTGACTTTAGTGTAACTAATACATAATGACAGTTGGCACAGGCACAAGACACATGACATACATGATTAGGTGACGTTATATCATGTGGATGTCTATTTGTGTTTTTGGTTGTTAGATGCTAGCAGGATCAGTATTTTTGCCAGTTTTCTGTCGATGAAGCTCTCTCTCTCTATCTCTCTCAAAGGAACATGTGTTGTGAATTACTTTTTCAGAAAGATTCATACTCATACCTCATCACATACAGTGCCATGAAAAAGTATGTGAACTCATGCTAACGTTGACTAAAGGGGTCATCTTTTGGAAATTGATCTTGAAAATGAGGAAAGATCCAACCTTTAAGGACACCAATTTGCTTTGTGAATGAATAATGTATTGTAAATAAATAAATGTTCTTTCTTAAAATACAGGGTGCATAAGTATACACTATGGAGTACTTTCCTTAAGATAATTTCTCAATGCAAATCAAACCATCTATTAGGCTAACTGAAATAACACCATGCCAATCTCTAGGTATGGTTGGTGAAGGGTATGTGATGATGTGGGGCAATTTTATTCCAAAGACCAAGGGAACTTTATCAGGATGCATAGTACCCTGGATGCATGAAATAACTAGCCTTTAAAAATACAAATCTGACTACCTCTATGGGAATTTAACATAGGGGTGTGTATACTATACGTTCTTTCAACATGTCTTGGCAGGGACAGGTATCAAAGTCTCATATTACTTTCATGTATGATCACTCAACTTTCGATTACTAAACTTTCGATTATTTTTAATGTCGCCATCGGTTAACTCCATTAAACTGCACTTGTGGTTGAATCAGCTGTGGGCACACAGATTGCATTGTAGGGGTGGTGAGAAGCGCTGTGTTCCTAATGAAATGACAGCTTAGTAAATTCCACGCAATATACCAAGGCACAGCATTCGCTTTCACACATAGAACAGTTCTGCATTAGCGCTTTCTTTGTACATCCAGCCCACATTGACTGACTCCTTACGGCGGCAGAGCCATTTCAAGACACTTTGGGGGTCCTAGGCAAAAGAAACCCTGTGGGCCCTTTCAATTCAACACAATTGAACAAATTATGTTTATGATACAGTGGCACACGTTTATCTACTATTTCTCTGCTTTGTTTTGAATTCAATTCCACTGAAGGGTATTTTGGCTACTGTCTTAGTTTTGAACACAAGATGTCTTATCTTAACTATACAGAATGGGGCTCAAAAGCCTATTATTATTTAATGAAAATGTGGAAGTGTCACAGAACCTGGCACAAGCCGCAGCAACAACAAAAATGGCCTCTAAGCCTTAATAAGCTGATGACACTTTTATTTGGATGTCATTTGATGTCTTTTTTATTTTTGGCAGCCCATATGTGATAATCCGTTGGTGATTCTGAGAATCTTGGTTTCCAAGAAGAACTTCTGAGCACAATCAAATGAAGGGGAGGTGTGAGTCTTTCTCAGAAAACCACATGACGTACATATATGCTGACGTTGCTAACACATTCAAATGGCACAGCCATACATTTCAACTTCACCTGCCCCCTACACACACACACACACACACACACACACACACACTATATTATTGGTTTATTTAAAAAAAAAATATTGGCATTACAGCATTGCAGTGGATTATTAAAGCAGTGGTGTATTACAGTGGAGATTAGGTTGGGTAAAGCATGGCTATGGGGCTAAGATTCACACACAAATGTACACATAAATTATTTTATTGTAAGGCCCCCCATGAACGAAAGTCCACGAAACTTGGCATGCATTCGGAGGGTGTCATAATGATCCTACACTTTCAATTTTGTGCAGTTTTCACCATGTCAGCCAGAGATATTGTGATGAAAACACCTAATGTTTTGCTTTTTAATTTTTAACTAGGTGGCGCTATACATGAAATAAGTGGTAATGGGATAGGTTGACATGCCCCCTTAAGACCAACATACAAAAAAAAAGGTGGACCTCCTAGGCCCCTACGGTTCTCGAGATATTCACAGAAAACTGTCTCCGGCCACCTACAGGCCAGTTGGTGTACAGTAACATAAATTAATTTATTGTGTGGCCCCCCATGAACGGAATTCCACGAAACTTGGCGTGCATTCAGAGGGTGTCATAATGATCCTACACTTCCAATTTCGTGCAGTTTTGACTATGTTAGGTCACAGATACCTGCGATTACAACACCTCGTTTTTACTTTTTTGTGTTTAACTAGGTGGCGCTATACATGAAATGAGTGGTTATGGAATGGGTTGACATGGCCCTTTGAGATCAACATACAAAAAAAATGGTCCTCCTAAACCTTACGGTTCTCGAGATATTCACAGAAAACTGTGTCTGCCCTACCCTCCTTTCGGGGGGTCCAGTCCAGCGGGGGGCTACAGATCAAAATGAAAAAAGGAGGTTCCATGCTATCCATGTGGGGTTACATGCCCACCAAGTTTCGTGTACCCCGGTCTTACAATGTCCCGGGAATCCTTGGCGGAAATTTGGACATGCGAAAAAAAAAAAAAAAAAAAAGGGGGCTCAAATACACTTCGCTGCGCGGCGGTCATAATAAGGACATTTCTACATGTAAGTGACCCCAAACCTTAAAGGTGACACATTAAAGAAGGGATGTTGGCTCATGCAGAATGATATTAATACACACACACACACACATACAGACACACACACACACACACACACACACACACACACACATACAGACACACACACACACACACACACACACACACACACACACACACACACACACTTACACACTCAGCCACATACTCTGTACGTGTGACATCCTCACAGTTCTAGAGAAATGAAGAGGCAAGTGTGGTCAGGGCTGGATGGAGTAAACGAATAGCAAGATGGTATCAACAGCGGTTTGCCCACTGTGTCGTAGACACTGGACTCTAAAGCATTCTTTTCAGTGAGGGTTTGTCCCCATATGTCATTTTGAACATGAGTTATTTATTTAGCTGAGGCTGATTATTTTGCAGACACCTTTCAAAGCACCACAATGCTACAAGAGCAGGTTCAGGAACCAAACCCAGGTCCACTCTACCACTGCTTCACCAAACCCTATCTTATATTGCAGCTGTTACATGTATATTACAGTAGCCATCAGAAACATATACTGTGTGTACGCTGAGATGTCTTTATACAGTACTATAAGCACTATAGTGATCATTTTCATCCAAACCACTGTTTCTACATTTTTTTATCGTCATTCCTAAAGTGACAGTGTCCTCTGCTGGTTAATAAAATAACATGTGCCATCAAAATGATTTTGAAAATGTTATTTTAAGGAAGTGGTTATCAAACTTTCTGTGTTTGTAAGGTAGGGAATTGTCAAGCCCCATCTGTCCCCATCACCCAGGCAAAATGCAAAACATCAAAATATTTATTTTGCATTTTGGTTTTACGCAACATTTCCTGTCTCGGTCCGCTGGATCAGATGTTATTTTAATGCATTTGTCGGCCTGTTTATGACTCCTATGTTAGTGTGTGGCTATTTTGTTTTGAATCTACACTGTGCCCCACTGGATGGGCATAAAAACAATTATATTTATATTAACAGCACCTGACATGAATTCAAACTGTGACAGAATGACAAAAAATGGTTTCACCACAAAATACTCTACTTTTGCTGAAAACATTGTACCCTAACATCCTGTCTTTGGAAACAACAGGTGCGAGGAATAACCTCCAGTGTCATTAGCTGTAAGCCCATTAATGGTCACAGTGGCAACACCCTGGCAACTTTGTCGTCAAACAGGAAGTATCTTCCGGGTGTGGCCTGTCTCTGGTTTGAAGAAATCAGATGAACAGGTCATGCTGAGGAAATTGGGCTCGGTATAATTTCTTAGGGAATTTCTCATTGCCTGTTCTGGACTTCTCCTCCTTCATGCCTGAGACTGAAACAACTGAAACATCCTAATTTGGTGTCTCGTATGTAAAAGCACCAATTTTCCCTGCTTTCCCCGGCCCTTTCGTTTGAAAATTCTAAAACAAAGATGTTTTTTAATACTTCAAAATAACATTTGATAAATTAACCTTACATTTTTCAGTAGCCATAGGTGTGTAGATTTGAACAAAATCTGGTTCGGTTCTTAAAGTGTAATTCCGGCAGATATTGACCCCAGGGTGTTTTTCTGCATTATAACACATCAAATAAGTCATGGAGACAGTATTTTCCGTTGATCAACCACTACAGAGCTTGGCCCGATATATAGTATGCTATAGACCCAAATCGCAAACAGTGGATTAGCCAAGGGGGCAGGCGAACGTTCGGAGAGCGTAGACACTATGGCGGATCTGAGGCTAAATAGTAGACCAGTTCACCTAGCCGTCCCCATTGAACCCCATTCAATTTGGCGCCACTTTTGACATCAAATAACATTACAGCTGAAGTGTTTTAAGCCTTTATATGAACTTTTTTTATTTTCAGAGTAATACAACATTGTGTGATTGGCGTCATAACCTCGTAACTGACTTACTGGCTGAGTAATAAACGTTTTTTTCCGAAATCAATGCTAAAGTAACGTAATACTGTAAGCATACAGCCAGAGTGGGTGAAAGCGTCGCACAGGAGCGAAATAACCTTATTCTCTGGATAAGAACGAAAGCATCGGAGCACAACATTTCAGCGAAGTTTTGATGGATTGACAGTAGCCTAGGCTATGAATGTGGCGAGTGCTGTTTATATTAAATCACATTTATCTACGAACAACTAGGACATTTAGAACAGTAATGTAGACATGGTGGTAACGAAGTAAGTGGCTACATACCCAATCTCTCGGTGCAGCTATCACAAGAGTTACATGAGTCAGACTACGTGCCTACGTTACATTTACGTCCCCTGAGCCTGCGCAGAAAGCCTCGTCGACCAACAGGAAACGGTTGAAATTTGCTTCACCCGCCTCGATTGATGTCTACGTGATGACTCTGTCCATATCTTTTACTGTCTATGGGATTAGCTAGGGGCAGTGAGTCAAACGCTTCCCAAATAGCATTTTTTAACCATTTGATATAGAGGGAGTTACTGTACACGTGGAGGAGCAACCCCAAAATCTGGGTGTTTCTTAAAGCTCACTATGTCTGGCTCTAAGAGAGGGCCAGAAACTCTGAGTTTGTCAGTAACTGTAAATAGCTTAGTGCTGTGAACAACAGCAGTCTATACCTTAGTTGAATATTAATCTATTACATTTGGGTGTTTCTTAAACAGTGGTTCCCAAACTTTTCCTTCAGAGGGCCAGCTCACTATCTGGCTCTAAGAGAGGGCCAGAAACTCTAAATAGCTTAGTAACTGTAAATAGCTTAGTGCTGTGAACAACAGCAGTATACCTTAGTTGAATATTAATCTATTACATTTAATCATCTATTGAAATCTAATACAATTGTTAGCTGTGTTTATTTTATATTGCCCTCATGTCATATCAATATACAATGTAGTTCAACATGGAAATAGCTCAAATGAAATACTAATAAAAAGACTTTAGCATTCCCAAAAGTATATTTTATTAAAAATGTCTTTGCATAGACAGCTCAATTTGAGAATACGTAATACCCTACAAATAATTTAAAGTTCTCAAGCTATTAGAGTTTTATGATTTGGAAAAAAAACATTTGAAATGACCACCATTTTAACTTTCACTCACCTGGGGCCTTATTCACAAAGCCTTCTTAAGACAGTATTTCGTAGGAACGTCTTTGTTTTCTCACTTAAGAACTGCAAAAATGTACAGAAAATCAAAAGGATACCTTCTTATATGTGATTTCTGCAACAGTGGTAGGCTACTGAAAACGTATTAGCCAACTTGTTAATTTTTTGGCTGTAGTCTAAACCAGTAAACCAGTCTGACACAGTAACCTAGCCTACAGAAAACACTTAATTGATGTGATATAATGATGACTTGTTAAATGTATGTCTACAATTGTTTATTAAACACCATAGTAATTTATTTTGTCAGTCATTATGTTAAGCTTAATGAATAGGAAGGACATTTAAACCATAGCCGCGATCTCTGCTATGTGAATCACATCAGCTGGTGTTTCCAGGGTCATCTTTTCAAGCTTCTCCCAGCTGACTCTGGTAGATCACGTGGACAGAGTCAGGCACAATCAATTATTTAATAAATAAATGTTAATTCTGAATAATAATAAAAAGGTATACCTGATGCGACTATTTTTTCCATAGACTGTCAAAAGAAAAAAAATTCCCGATGAATTACCCATAAACAATAAAGTATATTATGTACCTACTTCCAGTTTAACGTCACTGCCTGGACTAGTCTGTCTCGTCTCTAAATGACTTAAAGGAAAATTCCGGTTTTTAGCACTTTAAGGCCCTTTTCTGGTTTGTTTTGGATGAACTAGAGTGGTGGACACCGAAATTTTGACGATTGGTCCTGTCTTGACTTTTCTGACTCGTTTTGAATCGCCTTTTCACTTCTCAGGGTGGCTGGCAATGGGCATACTGTAGTAGGCTACTCATGTCCTAAAGGCTCAGGCTACAAACATGTCCTAAAACAACCCTTAACGTTCGTTTTCAAAACTGTGCAACTCACCAAGGGTTAAGGGTTGTTTTAGGACATGTTTGAGTAGCACCACCAGTGACCTCACGTGACACAGAGAAATTGATAGATGGACAGATACAGATGGACAGATACAGACAGACAGACAGATAGGCAGACAGACAGACAAGAACTCACCTGACCTGAGTTGGATTGAGCATGCCTCATGTTCCAGATGACTAGGATGGAATGAAAGAAATATTTCACTCCCTGTAAGAGGACCTGCAATTGCACATTTGTCTATGTATGTCTGTGTGTGTATTTATGTCTTTGTGTTTGCATGAATGTGTGTGTGTGTGTGTGTGTGTCCGTGTGTGTTGTGTTCATGTGTGGCCACACTCATCATGCATATAACTGTCTACACACGTTACTACTATTGCAGTAGTATTCCTTCATAATGTATGAAGGAATACTACTGCAATAGTAGTAACTGGTTAGGACCCACCTGGTCTATTGTGTCTTCTGAACCTGGAGAACAGGAGTATGGCAGCTCCTACCACCACCACCACCACCACAGCAACAGCCAGGGATACAACAAGTATTATGGGCCTAAAGGCTAATGACAACACACTAAGTGAGTTTGATTGATTCACACCACAATTCAATAACGCAATCTCCGTCATACACTGTCATTGTCGAGCTGAGGAGGATGGGGGACCCATGTGAATTAATTTAAACACAAAGTCATGAAAATATAATATAGAAAATCTTACATTAAACACGTCACCAAATAAAAAGAAGACGAAAAAACAGCCTACATTTTCAGTAGCGCAATATACTACTTTAGATGTCATGATTTATTATTGACAGTTATTTTTACAATAATGTCTTATACATTGTGTATAAGACAAGATAAGTTAGTTCTGTCAACCATAAACGCCAGTATTTTATAGTGAATTATACAAATTCATTTTACAGTGTAGGCTTTATATCATGACAATAGAAATAAATAAAGTTATGAATTGTTTCTTTATTCAGGGTAATTTAATTGCAGTTAAGGGGGGCTATTACTGTTGTCATCCATGACACTGAAATAACGTTGTTATATCCTCAGTTCTCATGTTGTGTTACCCATGGGGTGACTCCTAAACCTAGATATGTCTTGTGGAGCTCTTCTTTGTCTTGTGACTGCTGCTTCATGTCACATATTATGGTTTCAAAGAGATCTATCCCATGCCAAAATATCACTTCTTGTTTCTTGTCAAATGATTCAGCCTCACCCACAGGCGTACCCCACATAGTGATCATAACAAACATGGTGCCACTCATAGCCTCCTATTTTCAGCTCTTATACTTGCTCTTCAGAAAACCTTTTGTCCAATTTATATATTTATACAGTCTGTGTACACCACTTTATTTTTGGACATAACACATCCCCACATACCTTTTTGAATTGTCAGTCTGACCACAGATGAACCACATAGGTATATCCCAGCATCCTCTGCTCTTAGGGCAGTGATGGTTACATTGAAAGGCCTGCCATCGCCACCCATGTTTAAAAAGTATCTCCTGTGTTGTGTGTTCATGTTTTGGCTTGCTATGACAAGAAGGTCATCTACATTGCAGCTAGTCCTGCCATCAGGTAGTCTGCAGAGCTGTTTGTTCACATTGTACTGGCAGACAAAGGTGACTGAGTCTCCCTCTACACTGGCCACAGTTTCGACCTCTGCTTCCTCACAAGTGCCTGTGAAAAACCCGTTGATACAGATTTCAATCATTCGATATGTTTGGTCCCAGATCTATAGATCTACACAAACTCAGATGAGCATACATACATACATACATGCATGCATACATACATACATACATACTCTCTCAACACCCTAGATATGTTTGGGCCCAGATTTATAGATCTACTCAAACTCAGATGATCATACATACATACATACATACACACACACACACACATACATACATACATACATACATACATACATACATACATACATACATACATACAAGCATACATACATACATACATACAGACATGCATACATACATACTATGGAAGATAAAAGTCCTGATAGTACAATTGCCTTGACATAAGCCTAGGGCCTATAAATGACATGGGTTAGTGTGAGGTCTTACGGGAGGTCATGTTGAGTATGAAGAACAAGAAGAACAGGGTCTTCACCTGAGACGAGAGACCGACATCCTCACACGAACAGGAATAGCCGTGTTACAGACAGACACTCCTCAGTGTTGTTTTTTTTTGCCCCACTCCCTTTCTGGGGTGGGCACTTGTGGTTCCTCAGATTTGTGATGTATTGTGTTGTGTGTGGTACATTTACTGAGGATTGTGGCTTTGGCTTTGACTCTGTGTCAGTTTCCTCTTACAATTTCTTTTTTTTTTTTTTTCAAAAGTTGTGAAACTGCTCGTCAGGAAGTGTGAGTGTGACTGTTCTTGCTCAATGTCGTGACGTGAATGAATGACACTGATGTTTTTGTGAGCATGGACATTGCAGTACTATACAATAGATGCCAGGAATAGACATACAGTATAGCATTGGACAATATTAAAGACTTGAAACTTTAGTTACATATAGTTCTCATACAAAAAGCATCTGTATTGAATACTAATGACACAGCA